>NC_069501.1:877633693-877933693 GCF_027579735.1 Bombina bombina | reverse complement strand
AACCGCATATTGAGGGTTTTCTACGTTTATCTCAATTTTACTTTTTTACAGGTATACAGACATATCCAACTCTTTATTTAACCCTTTAGGAATCATGGTTTCCAATTTATGTATCCATCAAGATTATCTTTATTTGAGAACTTTCTCCCTGTCCTGCCCGTTTCTCTGAGTTTTTACATGATCTATAACTTGCCACCTCATCTGGCTAATGTTGTGCCCCTTTGTAATAAAGTGGCTTGACACTGGTGCTTCAGTATTGCCACAACGTATATTAGAGCGATGTTGGCTCATTCTGTCTTTCACCTTGCGAGTAGTCTCGCCAATATAGAACAAAGAACATGGGCATTTAATAAGATATACCACGTGAGTGGTATCACATGTATAATAGCCATTGATTTCATATTTTGTACCTTTATATGGGTGGTGAAAATGTTTTCCTTTTATTATAGAAATGCAACTCATACAGTTAAGACAGGGATATGAGCCTAAGTTTTTCTTGGTGATGCAGGACTGTATACTAATTTTACTAGGGCCCACATCAGATTTTACCAAGTGGTCCCTTAAGTTTTTTACTCTCCTGTGAGCTATGAGTGGGGGGTTCTTGAATATGGATACCTTCTCATTGCAGTCCCTCAGCACATGCCAATGCTTACGTATGCTTTTTGAAACTTCTTTGCTGAGTGGACTGTATTGAGAAATGAATACCATTCTATTATCCTTGTCTTTAGGGTTACTCATTACTTGTTTTCTTTGAAAAAATATCAATTTTCTTTTCTTCAATTAATTTTTTTGGATAGCCTCTATTCAAAAATTTATTGGACATCTCCTCAATCCTCAGATTGCATTTCTGTTCATTGCTCACAATTCTCTTTACTCTGAGCAATTGACTCTTTGGGAGTGATTCCACCAATGGCCTGGGATGAAAGCTGTCGAACCTTAATAGTGTGTTCTTGTCAGTATCTTTTGTGTATAAGTCAAATTCTAAAGTGTTACCTATTTTACTTATTCTAGTGTCTAGAAAAGTTATACTTTCTTCACTATAAGTAATAGTGAGTTCCAGGCCTTCAACAGACGAATTAACCTCCCTTACAAATTCTTCCAGGGATCCAATGCTGCCCCACCATATGCCAAAGACATCATCTATATATCTCCACCATACTGAACCAAATTGTTTAAATATATCATTTTCATAGATAAAACGTTCTTCAATTTCGTTCATGAATAAATTGGCATATGATGGGGCAACATTGGACCCCATGGCTGTGCCTCTCAATTGCACATACCAATCATCTTGGAATAGGAAATAGTTCCAAAAGAGTATAAGTCTGAGTAAATCTTCAATAAATATGCCCTGTTTTCTTGTGCATATATTATTGTTCAAGAGATTTTTCATAACAATAGCGATGCCTGTCTCATGTTTGATACATGTATACAGACTTTTTACATCCATAGTATATAATATGTACCTATTGGACACAAATTCAAGAGATCTAGCCCTTTCTAGAAAATGGTTAGTATCCTTCACATAAGATGACATTTTGTTAACCTCTGGTTGAAAAATTTTGTCTAGAAAGATAGAAATGTTAGAATATGCTGATTGTATACTTGAGACAATGGGTCTGCCTGGGGGCCTTTTATTATGTTTGTGAATTTTTGGGACTGTATAAAAAATTGGAGTACGTGGATTTTGTACATATAAGTATTCCTTCAATTTCTTATCGATAACACCATATTTATATGCCTATCCAATATGTGAGTTATTTCCTTTTGTATAGAAAAAATTGGATTATTGTTTAATTTTCTATACGTACTTTTATCCTGTAATTGGTTTTGAATCTCCCCAATATAATAACTTTTGTCCATAAGGACTGTGGCCCCTCCCTTATCGGCCCCTTTCAATATGAGGTTGGTTTGTCCCTTTAAAGATTTTAAAGCTTTTTTATCATCATATGAAAAGTTGGTATTAACGATTTTTTTATGCAATATTCTTTGTTGTCCCGTAATAAAGTAGGACAGGTACTCATCCGGAGTCCTCTGGGTATTCTCTTTACTCAGTAGTTTTCGGCCAAGGTGGTAGCGTGGAGATCCCATCTCATGTGCTTGAATTTCAATTGTTCATATTCTTTGCCCAAATTCTCGCTGGGCTGTATTTTCAAGAAATCTCTTGATCCTTTTACCAAAGTGGTGATGCGTGCTGCATCCATTTCTGTATAAGCAAATGTTCTAGTACCATCAGTACCCATATTAGTGTCCTTTTCCATGTCATACAGGTTGCGTAGAAGTGCACGTTCCTAGGCAGTATAGAATTGCAGGAAAAAAGTAGAATGGAACAGCACTTTCTATGAAATGGGTGCTCGTGTAGACCGGTGAAAATTGGGGCTAAGCAAGAAAAACAGCACCTTTAACCCTATTGTAAATGAACACAGTGTAAACACATATGTAAAGTTAGGTAGAGAACGATATTGCAAAATTGAAAGAAACAAGTAAGCATAAAAAAATCGTTAATACCAACTTTTCATATGATGATAAAAAAGCTTTAAAATCTTTAAAGGGACAAACCAACCTCATATTGAAAGGGGCCGATAAGGGAGGGGCCACAGTCCTTATGGACAAAAGTTATTATATTGGGGAGATTCAAAACCAATTACAGGATAAAAGTACGTATAGAAAATTAAACAATAATCCAATTTTTTCTATACAAAAGGAAATAACTCACATATTGGATAAGGCATATAAATATGGTGTTATCGATAAGAAATTGAAGGAATACTTATATGTACAAAATCCACGTACTCCAATTTTTTATACAGTCCCAAAAATTCACAAACATAATAAAAGGCCCCCAGGCAGACCCATTGTCTCAAGTATACAATCAGCATATTCTAACATTTCTATCTTTCTAGACAAAAATTTTCAACCAGAGGTTAACAAAATGTCATCTTATGTGAAGGATACTAACCATTTTCTAGAAAGGGCTAGATCTCTTGAATTTGTGTCCAATAGGTACATATTATATACTATGGATGTAAAAAGTCTGTATACATGTATCAAACATGAGACAGGCATCGCTATTGTTATGAAAAATCTCTTGAACAATAATATATGCACAAGAAAACAGGGCATATTTATTGAAGATTTACTCAGACTTATACTCTTTTGGAACTATTTCCTATTCCAAGATGATTGATATGTGCAACTGAGAGGCACAGCCATGGGGTCCAATGTTGCCCCATCATATGCCAATTTATTCATGAACGAAATTGAAGAACGTTTTATCTATGAAAATGATATATTTAAACAATTTGGTTCAGTATGGTGGAGATATATAGATGATGTCTTTGGCATATGGTGGGGCAGCATTGGATCCCTGGAAGAATTTGTAAGGGAGGTTATTTCGTCTGTTGAAGGCCTGGAACTCACTATTACTTATAGTGAAGAAAGTATAACTTTTCTAGACACTAGAATAAGTAAAATAGGTAACACTTTAGAATTTGACTTATACACAAAAGATACTGACAAGAACACACTATTAAGGTTCGACAGCTTTCATCCCAGGCCATTGGTGGAATCACTCCCAAAGAGTCAATTGCTCAGAGTAAAGAGAATTGTGAGCAATGAACAGAAATGCAATCTGAGGATTGAGGAGATGTCCAATAAATTTTTGAATAGAGGCTATCCAAAAAAATTAATTGAAGAAAAGAAAATTGATATTTTTCAAAGAAAACAAGTAATGAGTAACCCTAAAGACAAGGATAATAGAATGGTATTCATTTCTCAATACAGTCCACTCAGCAAAGAAGTTTCAAAAAGCATACGTAAGCATTGGCATGTGCTGAGGGACTGCAATGAGAAGGTATCCATATTCAAGAACCCCCCACTCATAGCTTACAGGAGAGTAAAAAACTTAAGGGACCACTTGGTAAAATCTGATGTGGGCCCTAGTAAAATTAGTATACAGTCCTGCATCACCAAGAAAAACTTAGGCTCATATCCCTGTCTTAACTGTATGAGTTGCAGTTCTATAATAAAAGGAAAAAAATGTCACCACCCATATAAAGGTACAAAATATGAAATCAATGGCTATTATACATGTGATACCACTCACGTGGTATATCTTATTAAATGCCCATGTTCTTTGTTCTATATTGGTGAGACTACTCGCAAGGTGAAAGACAGAATGAGCCAACATCGCTCTAATATACATTGTGGCAATACTGAAGCACCAGTGTCAAGCCACTTTATTACAAAGGGGCACAACATTAGCCAGATGAGGTGGCAAGTTATAGATCATGTAAAAACTCAGAGAAACGGGCTGGACAGGGAGAAAGTTCTCAAACAAAGAGAATCTTGGTGGATACATAAATTGGAAACCATGATTCCTAAAGGGTTAAATAAAGAGTTGGATATGTCTGTATACCTGTAAAAAAAAGTAAAATTGAGATAAACGTAGAAAACCCTCAATATGCGGTTAATTTCAAAAAAGATACACAGTATGTGCACACATAATATGTTTTATATATGTAGCATTATTCAGTACCAATAGTGTAACAACTTTGTAACTCTTTCTTTGTTTTTAATATATCTGTTTTAATGTTGTATAGTTATACATGTGGTCACCACTAGATGGTGTCAGAGAGGCATTAAGTGATGAAAAAATTGCCATTTGGCGCCAATACACGGGGTATAAAAGTTCACACATCACAGTATTAACCCATGCATGATTAAGGGAAATTAATCCCGAAACGTTGCTGTTTTATTGTGTCCTGAAATAAAAGAATTTGTCATTTGGAGTGCTGTGGACATTATCATCTTTGTGACTATTTATTATAGGGTTAGTGAGGCGGATTAGGGGTTAATAACTTTATTATTGTAGCGCTCAGGTCCGCTCGGCAGATTAGGGGTTAATAAGTGTAGGCAGGTGGAGGCGACGTTGTGGGGGGCAGATTAGGGGTTAATAAATATAATATAGGGGTCGGCGATGTTAGGGCAGCAGATTAGGGGTACATAAGGATAATGTAAGTAGCGGCGGTTTACGGAGCGGCAGATTAGGGGTTAATAATAATATGCAGGGGTCAGCGATAGCGGGGGCGGCAGAATAGGGGTTAATAAGTGTAAGGTTAGGGGTGTTTAGACTCGGGGTACATGTTAGAGTGTTAGGTGCAGACGTAGGAAGTGTTTCCCCATAGCAAACAATGGGGCTGCGTTAGGAGCTGAACGCGGCTTTTTTGCAGGTGTTAGGTTTTTTTTCAGCTCAAACAGCCCCATTGTTTTCTATGGGGGAATCGTGCACGAGCACGTTTTTGAGGCTGGCCGCTTGCGTAAGCAACTCTGGTATCGAGAGTTGAAGCTGCGTTAAAAATGCTCTACGCTCCTTTTTTGGAGCCTAACGCAGCCTTTATGTGGACTCTCAATACCAGAGTTATTTTTATGGTGCGGCCAGAAAAAAGCTGGCGTTAGCTACGCGGGTCCTTACCGACAAAACTCTAAATCTAGGCTTTAGATAGTTATAAAAAAAGGTTTAGTTATACATAGTAAAATAACTTTGCAATACAATTTTATCATTTATTTGACCCCCCTTCTTTCCTTACATCGAGAATTTTCTAGTCCTGAAAACTGAAAGAGCATGTTATCTTTTAGAAGCCTAGCATTGCCACATATATACGTCCCTACTCTTCACTTTATCTTATCTTTTTTGCTGATTAAAAAAAATAAAGATTTGGATAACATAAAGTCAATGAGTACCCCTGTTTTCACATGATGCAAGTCTGCATTGGCTCAGCCAAATAAGGAAAGTGGTGACTGGAGTTTAGCAATTGAAAAGGGACTGCAGCAAACAAGGTTCTAATAATGTTCTAATAATGTTCATGATCTGCTGATATGAAATTATCTATTGGATGATTGCATGAAATGTCATTACATCGTGCATACTGTCCCTTCAACTCTGAAAATCGTGGGGGGTTTAAGTTCAGAGAAGTGAAATTGCACACTTCAGACTTCACACGCCTAGTTCTGCTACATATCTGTCAATAGTTTACTTGAGAGGTGATAAGATTCTGCAATACAATAAGTGCCGGACTGGGAATGGAAAGCAACCATGACAGACTGACAGACCATGCAAAATGAAAAAATAGGCTTGTTCTGAGTCTATGGGGTCAATTTATTATTGGCCGAATTGGGCCAATTCACCCTGTTTCCGTGTGAGCCTTTAGGCTCGCCGGAAACAGGAGTTAAGAAGCAGCGGTCATTAGACCGCTGTTCCTTAACTCATAAGCCACCTCTGCGGCGGCGAACAGCAATCTGCCCGATCCTATACGATCTGGCTGATTGACACCCCCTGCTAGCGGCCAATTGGCCACAAAACTGCAGGGGGCGGTATTGCACAACCAGTTCACTAGAACTGCTTGTGCAATGCTGAATACGGGCACCGTATGCTGTCCGCATTCAGCGATGTCTGGCGGACATGTTACGCTAAAGGATATCATGTCCACCAGACTTTAATAAATTAACCCTTATGACTCTTCTTCCAAATGAAAATATAAAAAATTCTGAGAATGTAAGCTATATTTTTATTTAATATTTTGGAAATTAAATCATTTTAGGTAAAGATTTTCAATGATTCCGCATACTGCAAATATCAAGAACTTTGTAAGGAACATTGTTTGCATATAAAGCTTGTTTGTGAAGACATTTCACAAGCACAACAATGTAGCAAAGTAATAATTTTCTATTTGGAATGCAAAATAATTTGTCACATTTAGCCAATGTGTAGTGTTAGTTTAGTGGCATTGGAATATCATAATTATGACTTTCATATTTTAATACAACCATTAAAGTATCTTAAGGAACATTTATTAGAATGTTGCATTAGGAAGTAACAAAATATGAATCACAGAATTAATTGAAATGCTCATGGAATGGGTACTGAAATATTGTGTATTTTAAGTGACAGTTCCAAGACATATGTGTCATTATGATCTATTTGAAAGTCCTACAATGTGTCAGGGAGAGGGGACATTGTCTAAGGGGGTGTGCGCTATACAATGCAATATTTTCAAATGAAAGGCTCTAGGGATGTGTTTCTGAATAACATTTTTCCCAGAATTCAATGTATATAACAGGCTCAGAAGCATATCCGGTTGCATTACACCTGCCACAAGAGATATAACAGTAAGTACAAAGCTTTTTCCCTGTAAGTTATGTGCCTCTATTGTGTGTTAGTTTGAAACAGTTGTCTGAGTATTTGTGAGTTTGGAGCTGTGCATGTATCTGTATGATTTTAGTTAAGATATATATATATATATATATATATATATATCCTATAAAGTATAAGCTTAATTTATTTGTAGAATAGCACTATTCTTATCCCAGGCATTCTTGAAGTTCTCCACAGTATTTCACTTTATATTCTCTAATGGAACTTTATTCTATGAATCAGACACCCTTTCTGTGAAGAAGTCTGTCTGCAGATTATTACAAATTTTTACTGAGAACTGGTAACAACAGCTTAATGATTCTATACCATCTTGTTACTTTAACTGAATAACAATTTGAGCAGTATAAAAAGGGGATGGAGCAACAATACAGGGATTTTGTCTGGTACTTGCAAGCAAAAAGTTTTGGCTAAAACAAAATATTGCATATGACAGCATGCACAGTTTTAAAATATATATCTGATTTATAAGCATTAGGATGATTGACAGGTAAGCAAGTGTGCTGTGTGTAGGCACCAGTCAGCTCCAGTTCAGATCAGCTCTGAGAATGTGCAAAAGTTGCTGGTCTTGGAGTATACACCAATTTTCATATAATTGCATGTAAAACACACTACTATAAAGAAACATATGTGCAAATACTGATCTAAAAATCCAGTATAAAACCTTTTAAAAACATACTTGGAAGTTCCCAGCTTAGCACTGTGTTGATGAGGTTAGGCTGGGACACCCAGTGAAAGAGTCTGAGAGTGCAGAAAGAGCAGACACCCCCTCCCATGTATATGAAAGGAACCATTAAACAAACAGGAGCAAGCTGGGGTCTGTAGACTTGAGTCTACGGGGCCTATTTAACAAAGATCTGTCGGACCTGATCCGACAGTGCGGATCAGGTCCGACAGACCTCGCTGAATGCAGAAAGCAATACGCTCTCCGTATTCAGCATTGCACCAGCAGCTCTTGTGCTCTGCAGATTTGCGGCCAATCGGCCACCAGCAGGGGGGTGTGAATCAACCCGATCATACTCGATTGGGTTGAATTGCGGCAATGTCTGTCCGCCTGCTCAGAGCAGGCGGACAGGTTATGGAGCAACAGTCTTTAGACCAATGCTTCATAATTGGTGTTTCTGGCGAGCCTGAAGGCTTGCCAGAAACACAGGGCTTCAGGCTCCGTACAGAGCTTGATAGATATGCCCCTACATCTGATACTGTGTTACTTGGTTAGGAGTCTGAAAATCAGCACAATGTTATTAATAAAAATAAGCAAAACTATAAATTGTTACAAAAACACTCCCAGATGGGTTTTATAAATGGATCATCTATAAAACATTTATGCAAAAAAAAATAATCTAGAGTACAGTGTCCCTATAATAAAAAGGACCATTTTTAAACTGTTTTACATTGCAAAAAGTGTTAAAAGCTTATGCTGAGGCTCTTATACCTCTTTAATGTCTCTCTTCTATGTCTCTTTCAATTTCCTCTGTTATATTTATTACTGAATTAATTTTCTTTTCAATCTGTTACCGTTTAAAGGGACATAAAAGTGCAAAGAAAATGCTACAATTTGTTAGAGCATTTCATTACTGCATTATTGCCTGCATATGACCATGTTTAACCTCTTCAAAGGGATTAAACACATAGTTAAAATAAGCCATCAATCAGCAGTTAGCTCCCAGTGGTGCATTGTTGCTCTTGAACCTTTCTAGCTATACTTTTCAACAAATAATACCAAGAATAGGAAGTTAAAGGGATATTAAACCCAAAAATGTTTTGCTGATTGGTGGTTACATTTAGCAAACGCTACCCAGGTGCTGAACCAAAAATGATCCGCTCCTAAGCTTACATTCCTATTTTTAAAATAAAGATACTTAGAGAACGAAGAAAAATTGATGATAGCAGTAAATTAGTAGGTTCCTTAAAACTCCATGCTCTGTCTGAATCATGAAATAAAAAAATTGGGTTTCATGTCCCTTTAATTTTACAACAGATGGTGATTCATTGTGACTTATCTACACGTAAGACACTGTTCTCATTCTCTTTCTCATGCAGTGTCAATACCTAGCATGTTTCTGTTACTTCACCTTAGGTAGGAATGGAAATATCTTGTTCATCCACCATCAGGTAGCTGCACACACTCAGCGTGACCCCACTAGATACTTTATTAAACATTTATCTGCTTTGCTTGCTTTAGGAAAATCAGGAAGATCCCTCTAAAGCTCAGCAAACCACAGGTTGCTTCAGCTGATGTATTAAAGGGACATGAAACCCACATTTCTTTCTTTCATAATTTGGATAAAACATGCACAAGTTAAACAACTTTCCAATGTACTTCTATTATTGAATTTGCTTCATTCACTTGGTATCCTTTGTTGTCAGAGCACATTTACTCTTTGGTGCTAGCTGAACACATCAGGTGAGTCAATGACAAAAGGCATATATGTGCAGCCAGCCACCAATTAGCAGCCAACTTCCATTAATGCATTGTTGCTTCTGAGCCTACCTAGGTATGCTTTTAAAAAAAGAATAACAAGAGAAAAAGCAAGTTGTAACGTTTTGTTTTTAAAAAAAATATTGCATGCATTATCAGAATCATGGAATTTTAATTTTGACTTTATTGTCCCTTTAAGTACATATAAAATTACACCGGAATGTGAGATCATCATCTATTACTTTTACACATATGTATCTGGGTATCTAAATGGTCAAAATATTAGTCTAATACAAGCTTTGTGAATGTGTTTTTACCTGTTCAGACTAAAGTATTTATTTTTGTTACCACATAAGCAGAATTGATTCCGTGTTTGTCCCATTGCTACAAATCCATCAGCAATAATGACACAAAAGCCTAAGCTGTGGATGTGGCAACAGCAAATCCCAGTATCAGTGACCAATACCATGTCATTTCTGCAGTGATTGTTATCAAGCTCTAAATCCGTTTTAAAAACATAATGTCATTACTTTGCATTTTTTTGTGTAGTGCACTTAGTAATAACACCACATGTTCACAATAGCACTTAGTAATTTTCTGCAAAATTGGTATTTGAATCATGAACCACTCCTGGTCTTTCTAGTTGTTTTTACAAACAAGTTCTTTTCCTCTTTTTGTGCTTCTCACGAACATGCAGAAGCAGTGAGGCAGTCGGACTGCAAGGTGGAGTTGAATGTAGAGTAAATTGACACTTGCACTCACTGAAGGGGAAGGGCTTGAAATGCTGTTGAAAAAAAGGCAAGAAATCTCTGCGTTTACGCCTACATCCATGCTCCTGGCAATCTGACTAATAGTAATCTGAGCTAACAAGAAAGACTAGAAAGAAAGGAATGAGAGCAAAAGACATTGCATCTGGAGCTCTGAGGAAGTTCAGCTCACAAATATGTTTATTTGCAGCAAAACGGCTTGCAAGTGGTTAAATGTGCCAGAATAAAATTATATTAGCTGAGCTAATAGAGCTCTGTAATTTAATTTAGAATTTTTTTTTTATTATTATTACTGGGTGGCCTTTTCTGCATGTTGTTTGGAAATGTACAGTGAAATCCTCATTCTTCATCCCCTGTTATAATTACATGCATCTGGGGCCAAAGAGTATGTTGGAGCATGCAGAAAGACTACATTCTGAATAAGAATGTGCTTACTTGTTAAAGGATTTGCTCTAAAAGACGCCAGATATTAGTCACTGTAACTAATAGTTATTAGTTTTGAATGAAGAAATAGCTGGGGTTCGTTCTTCACAGGTAAGAGACTTCTCTCTTGTAATGCACTAACGTAGAAGTAAAATGCAGAATTGTATGTTCTAGTTATGACTTCATTAATTTATATGGTCTAGTTATTGAGACTTTATTTATACAATGTGATTGATGTTTGCATTAAGTTAATGTCATTGATCTACTTTTGCTTAATTGCTGTACTTTGCTAATGCTTAAACTATCAATTGCTCATTTGTTAAATTTAAAGAGAATAATTGTAGAATAAAAAAGTAGGTAACGTACTATATACAGATTATTTTGTATTGTAATTGAATGATTTAAAGAATACATTGCAGTTTATAACATTTAAATTTTGACATTTTGACAGTAGATACCGCAGTTTCAAAGTATAAAATAAAAAGCTAAATTAACAGGTAAACTATCATGCAGCAACACAATTTCTTAGTCCCAAGAAATTATGCAGTTTGCCAATTAAAAGATAAACGATGAAAGCTTTGATTAAAAAATCCTCAGAATCTAACACTTGGCTTTAAAAGCATTTAGCTGAATGAGTGCTGTAGGACAAATTCTAATGACAACTTCTATAAAAAACATATGCAATATAATTAATTATATATGTTTGGCTCAAGTTTAAAGCATACCCTGTCCCTCCACGAAGTATATTGAGGAACTGCTTATTGAGTATATTTTGCGTGTGTTTTTGTTAATTGTTTAGCTTTTTATTATCCTCTAGTGTTTTATTCTTTTGCCAGAGTTAAAACAAAAATGGCAAAGAATGCATTTGCATGGGATAAGCTGCATGGCTACAGATAACTCTCTTTTATGTTTTGCATAAATATTTTGGTTACATATTATCAACCCATTATGAAACAACTAAAATATCTAAAATATATCATCTGTAGTTTGTTTATTATTAATATAATAAATGTGTAGTCATGGCTACAAATTAAAAAACATTGTAAGAACTTGAATGTTCTGCAGAAGGAGGAAACAAAGTATACAAATGACTTATGGTTAATCTTTTGCTAAAAATATATCTAAAAAAAGTTTTTTGTTTTTTTATAATTTTCATTTATTACTGAATATTTTCTACATTAATTATAAGTAGGTAACATTCAAACATCAGATTTTAGTGAGCCTGGATACCCATAATAGCAGGGTTTTTTCCTTTTCAATAACCAGGTACTTAAGTCTGTCCTGTTAAAACATGACCCTGCTCTTTGTTTTGGCAGGAACTAAAATGTCAACAGCATTAGTAAATACATTAATAAGTGCACACCATGCTGCTGGCTTAGGATAGCTTGAGATATTTATATGTTTACAGTGAATCTGAAATACATATTGAACACACACATAACACACACTCTCTCTTTCTCACACACACAATACACACACACTTTTATGATCATGCAGTATTGTGCTTTATTGCAAGGTACCATTTCAAAAGGGTTCAATATCTATATATTTTTCTAAATAAGCTTTTGCCTTCTTCTGAGACACTCCACCAAACATCTAATGGCAAGGTTGTTTTAGGGTCACACAGTCACCATAGATCAATGTTTCTCATGTCCAGTCCTCAGATACCCTTATTAAATCGTAACAGTTAGGGATGATCAATGGATCATAGACAGGACATTCTTTTAATGTAGCTTATTAGATGTATTTAAGGATTGAGAGTTAAGAAACATTCCTAAATTAATTAAGTCTGTAATAGAGAAAGAAAAGGACATTCCCATTATTATTGTGGACCCTTGCAACCAAAATCATTCTTTTCAACATTTCCCTTGGCCACAGCTTTCATACAGCATTATGCATTCACACCCAGCTGGCAAGATCAGTATGTGTATATTCATTTTATCTATTGGAGAACAGTATAATATTCAAGATGCTGGTACATAGGGACCTCACAATATGTGTATCATTGGGGAGAAATCAGAGTTTTCTCTCATGGAAACATATCAGTACTAGTGGATATTCCTAGAATCCTGACACATTCTATACCACTCCCCATAATGACTGAGACAGTGCAGTTTCCATGTATTTAGAATGTTAGGTTGACATAAAACTTTGCACTAGCCTGGAATATTTGATGATTTGAACAAAAGAAGAAAAAAAACTTGTCCCTGCCCTGTATAGTACCCTCATAATTGAGAGAGTCCAGCCTTCATGGCCATTACCGGGGAACACCACCTCTAACTTTAAAAGTGGTCTCAAAATACAGTCATCCCTGCACACATGAGATTAACCTTGGGATTTTACTAGTGTCTGTATAAAGTATTACTGTTTGTCAGAGTGTGTTTTAATGCATCAGAACGTAGTCAAGGTTAAGTTAGAGGTGCTCTAGCTTACTGATTATATATGTTTTCTCTCTATTGTACGTAGTGCCTATGCTAATGATATAGTTCTTCCCTGGAATACAACTTGCCATTGTATGCTTCTTATATTTCTAGTAATTGTCAAGATAATGTGTCTGCATACATATGCATATGCCCCTTTCTTTCTGTTGTACCTTTTCAAGCTTTGGCAAGTTATTTTAAGAAATTGTTGTTATCATATGCAAATGTGGTGCTTTTAAAATGCTTTATGTATTCACTTTTTTGAAGTCTAAACTGTTTTTCTGCACAGAATAGTGTCTTACACTGTTTTATAGCTGCTTTTGTTTGTACTGTAAACCTGCCATTGTTTGTATTTTGTCTCCTAGGATAAGCAAGGAGGAAGGTAGGAAATTGTAATGACATCAGCATGATGATGTCATGTGGATGCAAGTTGTGGTGTTTCCTAGCTTCCGATGCCTTTAGTCTCAATAGTGTGATGTGATATTCATGCATGCTTTGTTCACAGCCCTTGTTACAATGCATTTTTATGTTAACTAATTTGTATTTTTGGTTGTGGGGATGGGTTGCTGCCAGGGGCATAACTACAAGGTTTAAGGGGTCCCCACTGCGACCAGGCCCAACATTTTAGAGGGCCCACTGATGCTCAAGTAGAATCAAATTTTAGCGTAGTTTGTTAAAGAGATGCAGTTTTTCTAACCACCACTACAGGCCACTAAACTTGTGGTGAGTGAAAAACACAGAAAAAAAAGAAGAAAAAAAAGAAAGTAGTCTATGCCCAAAAAGCAAGCAGTTTGCTGGGGTAAGCGTTTTAGTTTTGTTAAAGGGATACTGAACCCAATTTCTTTCTTCTTTTTTTCATGATTCAGATAGAGCATTCAATTTTAATCAACTTTCTAATTTACTCCTATTATCATTTTCTTTGTTCTCTTGGTATCTTTATTTGAAAAAGCAGGAATGTAAGCTTACAAGTCTACCCATCTTTGGTTCAGCACCTGGGTAGCGCTTGCTGATTGGTTGATAAATGTAGCCACCAATCAGCAAGCGATACCCAGGGTTCTGAACCACAAATAGTACGACTTTTAAGCTTACAGTCCTGCTTTATGAAATAAAGATACCAACAAAGAAAAATGATAATAGGAGTAAAATAGAAAGTTTTTTAAAATTGCATGCTCTATCTGAATCATGAAAGAAATTGTGTTTAGTATCCCTTTAAGTACTTACACCTAGATTTAGAGTTCTGCGTCAGCCGTCAAAAGCAGCGTTAAAGGGTCCTAACGCTGCTTTTTACCGCCCGCTGGTATTTAGAGTCAGCCAGGAAAGGGTCAACCGCTCACTTCCTTACCGTGACTCCAGGCTACCACAGATCCCCTTGCGTCAATTGCGTATCCTATCTTTTCTATGGGATCTGCCTAACGCTGGTATTTGGAGTCTTGGAACAAGTGAGCGGTAGACCCTCTACCGACAAGAACCCTACCAACAAAAAAAGTCAGTAGTTAAGAGCTTTATGGGCTAACGCGGGAATATAAAGCTCCTAACTACTGTGCTACAAAGTACACTAACACCCATAAACTACCTATGTACCCCTAAACCGAGGCCCCCACACATCGCAGCCACTATAATAAAAAAATTTAACCCCTAATCTGCCGACCGGACACCGCCGCAACCTACATTATCCCTATGAACCCCTAATCTGCTGCCCCTAACATCGCCGACACCTATATTATATTTATTAATCCCTAATCTGCCCCCCCCCCACGTCGCCACTACATAACTGCAATTATTAACCCCTAATCTGCCGACCGGATCTCGCCGCCACAATAATAAATGTATTAACCCCTAAACCGCTGCACTCCTGCCTCGCAAACACTATAATAAATTGTATTAACCCCTAATCTGCCCTCCCTAACATCGCCGCCACCTACCTACAATTATTAACCCCTAATCTCCCTCCCGCAACATCGCCACTACTATAATAAATGTATTAACCCCTAAACCTAAGTCTAACCCTAACACCCCCCTAACATAAATATAATTTAAATTAAACGAAATAATATTCCTATAATTAAATAAATTAATCCTATTTAAAACTAAATACTTACCTAGAAAATAAACCCTAATATAGCTACAATATAAATAACAATTACATTGTAGCTATTTTAGGATTTATATTTATTTTACAGGCAACTTTGTATTTATTTTAACCAGGTACAATAGCTATTAAATAGTTAAGAACTATTTAATAGCTACCTAGTTAAAATAAGTACAAAATTACCTGTAAAATAAATCCTAACCTAAGTTACAAATACACCTAACACTACACTATCATTAAATTAATTAAATAAATTACCTACAATTAGCTAAACTAAAATACAATTAAATAAACTAATCTATAATACAAAAAACAAGCACTAAATTACAGAAAATAAAAAAAATTACAAGAAGTTTAAACTAATTACACCTAATCTAAGCCCCCTAATAAAATAAAAAAGCCCCCAAAATAATAAAACGCCCTACCCTATTCTAAATTACAAAAGTAATCAGCACTTTTACCAGCCCTTAAAAGGGCTTTTTGCGGGGCATTGCCCCAAAGTAATCAGCTCTTTTACTTGATCAGGGGGGTGTTAGGGTTAGGGGAGTGTTAGGGTTAGACTTAGGTTTAGGGGTTAATAACTTTATTATAGTAGTGGCGACGTTGCGGACGGGAGATTGGGGTTAATAATTGCAGGTAGGTGGTGGCGATGTTAGGGAGGGCAGATTAGGGGTTAATACAATTTATTATAGTGTTTGCGAGGTGGGAGTACGGCGGTTTAGGGGTTAATACATTTATTATAGTGGCGGCGAGGTCCGGTCAGCAGATTAGGGGTTAATACTTGTAGTTAGGTTGCGGTGACGTTGGGGGGGGGGGCAGATTAGGGGTAATAAATATAATATAGGTGTCGGCGATGTTAGGGGCAGCAGATTAGGGGTTCATAGGGATAATGTAGGTGGTGGCAGTGTCCGGTCGGAAGATTAGGGGTTAATAATAAAATGCAGGTGTCAGCGATAGCGGGGGCAGCAGATTAGGGGTTAATAAGTGTAAGGTCAGGGGTGTTTAGACTCGGGGTTCATGTTAGGGTGTTAGGTGCAGACTTAGAAAGTGTATCCCCATAGGAAACAATGGGGCTGCGTTAGGAGCTTAACGCTTCTTTTTTGCAGGTGTTTTTTTCAGCCCCAACTGCCCCATTGTTTCCTATGGGGATATTGTGCATGAGCACGTTTTGCCAGCTTACCGCTACCGTAAGCAATGCTGGTATTGAGGGTTGAAGTGATGTTAAATTATGCTCAACGCTCCCTTTTCTGAGCCTAACGCAGCCACTCAGACAACTCTAAATACCAGCGTTGTTTAAAAGGTGCGCTGGGAAAAAAAGCAGCGTTAGCTACGCGGGTCTTTACCGACAAAACTCTAAATCTAGGCGTTAGTTTTTCTTAGTGCTTTAGTATTTGTTAGGGGTGTTTGCAAGGTTGTGCTTCAACTCCCTTTTGCTTTCTTTATTTTAAATTCTTAGCTCAGTTTAGGGGCAGTAATTGTGTCTGTATGTGTGTGTATATGTGTACATGTGTACATGTTTATATGTGTGTGCATGTATATGTGCGTGCATGTATGCATGTGTTTGTGTGTGTATGTGTGCATGTGCATGTGTTTGTGTGTGTATGTGTATATGTTTATTTGTGTGTGTAAGTGCATGTGTTTGTGTGTGTGTGCATGTATATGTGCATGTGTATATGTGTGTGTGCATGTATATGTGCGTGCATGTGTTTGTGTGTGTATGTGTGTGTGCATGTGTTTGTGTGTGTATGTGTATATGTTTATTTGTGTGTGTAAGTGCATATGTTTGTGTGTATATATAGTTTAATCACACATACAAATCAATATAAACAAAGTGATATTTTCCTAGAAAATTTGTGTGATGTCCTTAAATCATGTTAGAGAAAGTAACTCTCACAATCAACTCACAATATACTTTTTGATTGGGTAATACCCCAGTGTAAACTGAGATGGTGACAGTTATCGAAAAGTTGGAATATGGGACACATATTTGAATGCAAGGGTACTTAAAGGGACAGTATACACTCATTTTCATATAACTGCATGTAATAGACACTACTATAAAGAATAAGATGCACAGATACTGATATAAAAATCCAGTATAAAACTGTTTAAAAACGTACTTAGAAGCTGTTAGTTTGGCTCTGTTGAAAAGGTAGTTGGAAAGCCCACTGCAAGTGGCAAATAAGACACTCCCCCCTCCCCCTTCTTTTGCATATGAAAAGACCCTTTTTACCAAACAGGAGCAAGCTGGAGAAGGTAGCTGACGGTATTCACATAAAACTTTAAGGCTTGGTTTTGAGTCTGAAAATCAGAGCAAAAGTAAGCAAAACTATACATTTAAAAAAAAACTATACATTTTTAAAAAAACTTTATGGGCTTTATAAATAGATCATCTACAAAACATTTATGCAAAGAAAAATTGAGTGTATAATGTCCCTTTATTAATATGCAGTGACTCTCCAGAATGTGTTAATGTTGTAGGTTGTGACAACACAGAATCTATAATGGTTGTTGGAGTTAGGGGTTGACGCTAGGGGGGTAGATTTACCAAGCTGTGGATGCTGCAATTTACCCCCAATGTTTTCGGCTTGCTGGAAACAAGATTTAAGAAGCAGCGGTCATAAGAACACTGCTCCTTAATTCGTCCACCACCTCTGAGGTGGCGGACTGCAATCATTCCAATCTAATACAATTGGGATAAATGACACCCCTGGGGGCGACATTGCACAAGCATTTCAAAAGAAATGCTTGTGCAATGATAAATGTGCTGTCTGCATTTAACAATGTCAGTGGAAATGATTCGCTATAGCGAATCATGTTCGCCCGCAAGTTGATAAATCAGCCCATAGGAGACAACTCTGTATATCAGGGACAGTTGGACATTTGGAAAGCAAATGCACTCACCAAATCAGATAAGCAGCTACCAGGGTGCTGCGTAGATAGATACAGCAATTTATTATTCCGTTCACTGAAGAATAGGCACTGCACTCACCGGCTTTAGTATGATATAAAACGTTACATTATTTGAACAGTTAAAAACAGCTTAAAGCAGCATTGGGGAACATTCTGCTTTAAGCTGTTTTAAACTGTTCAACTAAATGTGATGTTTTATATCATAATAAAACCGGTGAGTGCAGTGCCTATTCTTCAGTGAATTAAATTGTAATTTGCTGTATCTTTCTACGCAGCACCCTGGTAGCTGCTTATCTGATTTGGTGAGTGCATTTGCTAAATAATTTATTTATATATATATGTCTGGGGAGATTACATAAACCCACGCACCCTTAATTTTTCCCAGTTTGTTTGACTGTGAGCCTGCATTGTGTGGCTGTTTAGGGACCCAGGTTTTGGAAGAGACCTTGACGTGGTACCTGAGTTTGTCCCATTTGGCCAGATGCGGTAACTTACTCTTCCATTGTTACTTTTTATCTTAGTTGTGAGCTTGAAAGTGAGTTCTGGACTTTCTTTGTGTGCTATATTATCGTATTTATTTTTTGTAATTTACCCATTTGGGCCGTGCACCCAGACCTGTCTGGGGTTAACTGCCTGTGGCTCTGTGGACAGTGCAGCTTCCTGAGAGTGCTGTGTCTTGCACCCAGGGCTGTGCATGTTACAGGGTCATGGGATGTGCACCCGGTCCTGCCTGAGAGTGCTGTCCCCTACCGTGTTTTGTATATATATATATATACAAAATTAGGGGGGCCTTGCCACAGACTTTGACCTGGGGCCTAGTGAGTTCTAATTACGGCTATGGTTACTGCTTCACTTTGCACATGTCTATTGAATCAGAGGTTCCTGGCATGCCTACCATTCCTGTAGATGATGTTCAAGTGTAAAAATCTTCAGCTTGGTTGAGATATAAACTTTCTCTACTTTCTTACAGTATTATGTTTTAAAATGCATGCACTTTTTCAAAGTTTCTTTAACCTATGCAAAAGGTTGAACACATAAGCATAGTTTCCATTGCTGTTGTAAACTGTATAAATGGGTGGTAACATCTCCCTAGACTTTAATGGGGATACTTATTTCTACCTGTTTACATAGTTTACAAGAGAAATGAATACTAGGTCATAGTTTAAAAAAAAAGCACCATTAGGCAAAACGTCTGTTAATAAAATTTGTTAATATAAGGACTTTATTAAAAAAACGTGCATTGTATTTTCAAAGTGTGTTTGCTTTAATTTGTGTCACATTTCCTTACATTTTAGTTTTTTTGGGTGGTTTCTTTAACAGTTTTTTATTGTAAGCATTTTTTATTTTTCCTTTTCAGTATTTTTTTCCCCTGTAACTTAAAGGGACAGTATACACTCATTTTCATGTAACTGCATGTAATAGACACTACTATAAAGAATAAGATGCACAGATACTGATATAAAAATCCAGTATAAAATGGTTTAAAAACTTACTTAGAAGCTGTCAGTTTAGCTCTGTTGAAAAGGTAGCTGGAAAGCCCACTGCAAGTGGGAAATAAGACACTCGCCCCTCCCCCTTCTTTTGTATATGAAAAGACCTTTTACACAAACAGGAGCAAGCTGGAGAAGGTAGCTGACGGTATTCAAATAAAACTTTGGGGCTTGGTTAGGAGTCTGAAAATCAGAGCAATGTTATTTAAAAATAAGCAAAACTATACATTTTTTTAAAAAAAAAAAAACTTTATGGGCTTTATAAATAGATCATCTACAAAACATTTATGCAAAGAAAAAATGAGTGTATAATGGACCTTTAATTTTGGTCCTGTAGGTACTTAAATATATAAAAAGATGAAATCTTTAATTGGGCCAAAATGAAAATGATGTATTATGCATGTACAGTTATGTAGTTCTTTTCTCTCCATTGCTTACAGTGCTCGTCAGCAGTGACAATAGAAGCATGTTTGTGTTCTCTATTTATTTTTAAATGGCATTCCAAGACAATATAATAGAAGAGTGAAATAATGCAGGCACGTACATTTTGCTACAACATGTCATAAACAATGCACATTGGACGACAAGCTGTATGTATCAGACTGGCCTTCTTTATTTTTTAAAGGGATTCAATTGGTCAAACAAATTATGCAGTGAATTGACATTTTGCTTGATTTTGAATAAGGTCCTATATAGGTGGTCAGAATAAAACCATTTACAATAAAGGGACATGACTCCAAATAACAAACTAAATATAATCACTGTACTCCAAAAAGAAAAAAAAAACACATTTTTATTGTAATATTTAACTGCTACTGAAATGGAGATAGCTAATAAGCAAATCAAGAGCAAATTACATATATATGCCTCTTAAAGTGATGGTAAACTTTACATGGTTTTAAATCTGGTCTGGAATCTAAGTAATATTTTACAGGGACCTTAACTGATCACTTCTAAGAAAGTTGCGCTATAACTTACTTTTTAATCTAGCCGTGCCATTCCAATACCCCGTTCTGTGGGCGCCCACTTTTTTTTTTTGTAAGCTAAATATGAGTTTGAATGGGCGGCTGGAGCGTAGAGTATTAGAATGACACAGCTTGATAAAAAAGTAAGTTACAGCTCAACTTTATTAGAAGTAATCAGTTAAGGTCTCTGTAAAATATTGTTTAGGTTCCGGACCTGAGTTAAAAACATGTAAAGTTTACTATCACTTTAAGCACTAGATATGTCCTGCAACATAATTTTTTCAGATGTTTTTCCTTGTCAGATCCCTTTAATAAAAGGTAGGATTTATTTTTGTCCTCCATTATGGCATAAAAAAATACCTCAATATTTATATTAGCCCTTTGGCTTTGTTCTGTGAAAAGCAACAGAGTTGTGTTGTGGTCAGCTGTCTTTCTCCAAATACATGTATACATAACTACGCAGAAGATGTGAAGAGAGGATAGTATGACCCACCTTAACAAATAATGTAACCTCAATATACTACACATAATGAGGTAAAAATTCCAAGGTACCCCAAACGAAAACTGTTCCCTATATATACATACTTACAAAATGCTGTAATACATACACAATATATACACAATAAAAAGGCACTTATAAGTTAAACACACTGCATATTTACTTATAATCACATACACGTATCCTGGGTAACCTATGTTCTTATATTCTCTCTGCTTTGACCTTTGGTAATGTAACTGTATTTTATAACCTACAGCTTTTTTATCTGTCAAACAGTGTTTACTTGATACTTGAAGGCTGGTCACATTTGGTGTTCAGAAGTTGTAAACTGCCATCGATCATGAAGAAACTTTAGAGTCATTTAGGGAGAAATTGTGCTGGACAGTTTACTGCCTACTATTCCTTATGTTTCTAATTTAGAATTAAGGTACTCAAAGTGTATTAATGAAAGTTTCTCCTTTCAAAATACAGCTAATGGAAACATTTTTTTCACGTGTATATTTCAGTGTATAACAGAAAAAAAAGGTTAGGTAACCATACTTCAAATCAGCAAAAAGTCTGAGCTAAGGTTTTCCAAACTCAATAAAATAACAGCTATTTCCCAGGCATACGCATAAAGAAAATGCTGTAATATTTACACAATGTATACTTCAAAATCAAGGTCCTAACCAGTTACACACAGTCTCCACATTTGCCTATTAGAGGGAAGTAGTTGCCAATGAGGGACAAAAATGTCAAAATACAATTTTTATGATTCAAATAAAGAATGCCGTTTTAAATCATTTTCCAATTTACAGTTTCTCAAAAGTACTTTGTTCTCTCAGTATTTTTTGTTAAATAACATACCTAAGTGGACTTGGGAGCGTGCATGTGTCCTAAGCGCTATATGGCAGGAACATTGTAACTAGGGGCATAAATAGACTTTACTGAGCCACTGGGCAAAGGCTGTGATGGGATCCTTAATTCTGCAGTGGATGTTTACAAACAGCATAAGCTAAACTGTAGCTACAAAGGAGCAATAGGATCTTTTTATTTGTGACTGTGAGTCATCCTTCCACTTTAGTCCATGCCAGATTATATGCACTTCCTGTACAAATATGGTGACGTATTTATTTGTGACCATCTTGGAAATCCTGCTATCATATTTTTAAAGGCAAATCCAAACACTTTCCCTATACTGTGAATCCTGTTTTTCAGGGGGCACCCAGAGGGGACATATGGGAAACAGATAGAACCTGGGAGCAACACCACTACTGATTATCAGACCAAATGGATTCTCTAGAGGTACAGACCTGGGGGCCAATATATCAAGGGCAGAATGGCCCCTGATGCTCCTGTTTCCGTGCAAACCTTTTGGCTTGCCGGAAATAGCAGTTATGAAACAGCGGTATTGAGACTGCTGATCCTTAACTAGTCCGCTGCCTCTGAGGCTGCGGACATCAATCCCCCCAATCCTATACGATCGGATTGATTGACACCCTATGCTAGCGGACGATTGTCCGCGAATCTGCATGGGGCGGTATTGCACAAGCAGTTCACCAGAACACATGGGTACCAATAGTTTGCTCAAATAAAGCTATCTCAATAAATAGTTAGCCTTGTCAGTACCCATTGTGGGCTAGATTACGAGTGGAGAACAAACATTTGCACCCGAGTGATGAGGTTTATCATGAGGGTTTGCGCTTGTTGAGCTTACTGCTGGTATTACGAGTTGAAAGTTAACACAATAACTTGAGCGCAATCACAATTTACTTAGCTATGGTTAACTGTTTCACGAAACATAAAAGTGTTACAAAACACATCAAAAATACATTACAAAGTATAAATACACTCACAATAACACTATCTAATAATAATTATTAATAAAAAATATTGCACACAAAAATTATAAAGGCTCAAAGACATGCATACATATACATGTCTAAATATGTATATATATATTTAGAACTGAAAATAGCAATAGGGAGAGAAACTATATTCTTCAAAAACACCTAGTAAATAGTGTTTATAAATTTGAAAAAACTAACAGAATTTTATACCTAGCCAGTGTTTAGCTGAACATAGGCCTGGTGCAGACCCCAAAATAAATTATATAGATTCAGTATATTTTTATAGAAGAAAAATATATATACATAGCAGAGCTGTATGAGAATACTATGTGTAAAGAAGGGGAATACAGCACTCAGCACAAAATACTCCTAATTGATCTGATATGCAGATTAAAGGCTGAAACATTAGTATCCAGACACAAAAAAAACATCTGACACACCTCGGTTAACTCAAAAAGCCATGATATTTATTCCTAATAGAAACAAAGCTAGCATGCAATTGTCATAGCACATGTGGGGCCCCACTAAAGTGGATAAATAGACCACAGTATGTATGTGTATACAGATTACCGTAGGACAATATGAGCCACAAAATAACAGAGATACATAGATACAAAGGTTAGCGGATAATGTCAACAAATAGTGACTGAGAACACTGAAAGATATATCAATCTTGTTATGTAAAGTCCTGATAAAAGACTTGATGTAGTATATTGCTTAGAGTCTCTAAGTCACTGATAAGGCATTAAACACTGCTGGTCGAAACTGACATTATCGAGGTAAGAGCGTCCTCAAATATCATTTCGCCTGATATCTCCAATCTCAGCAATTTTCAGCTCCTTATCCTTGAGCAGCACATGTAATTGTAACAAATGTATACGACCTTGTTTGTTGCAGCGTGATCCGGGTATGCTGGGCAAAGAGGCATTCAGGTAAGTGGACCGGGATTCCTCCTCTGACGTCCTTTCACTCCCAACAGGTAACGGTCTGTATCTTTGCTCCAGAGAACACAGGTCAGACTTGAAACTCCGTATGTCGGTAAGCTGATTTCTTACGCCTCTGCCACAGAAACTTTTCCGGCTCCTTTCGAAAATGCACCCGCCAATCTTTACAGGTGCATCTACTGCTGCTTCAATATGATTAGGTCGACGCGCGTTTCGCCCCACAATGCTGTGCGGTCGGGGCCTCGTCAGGACTGTCGATCAGGAATGGAACTTGCTGCTTTTATTGATTGCTCACCTGCCAGTATAGAGAGGTGTGTTTATACCAGCCCATTATCTTTGTTAAAGGTGTGACCCCTAGTTTTAAGAAAAGCTGTTCGTTTACCCTTCTACTTCACTTTAATATTTACCTATAAAGAACATCAACAGGCACAGGGTTGATATAGATAAAAATACAGTGTGATATATCTCTGGCGGTTAAGCAAGGTTAGTAGCAAGTTAGGAAAGAAACAAAAAATCACGGCATTTAGAAGAAAACCGAAGTGTGCAGAGCTTGAAGCAAACTATGTCAAAAGGACACACAAAGTGAAACTAATTATTTTCCTGTGTATCTAGACAAAAGGTCTAGAGTGAATTAATGATTAGACTATACAAAGTGTTAGAAAAATAATAGCGACTTGTTCGCATTATGCCTTAATTTAAGGAGTACCATTGTTACCACTTATAGTACTTAAATCCTATGGATTGGCTGAGATGCAGCTTGTAAGCTAAGGAAATTCCTTTCCACCTTGATTATTCCATAGATATTAGTTATATAAATGATAAGGATTGTGAATAAAATAGTATGAAGAAGTAATTATGTATTTAGCTATATAATGCTATCTGTATTCGCTAGGAAAACTATTTTAGTTTAAGAAGGATCCATATTCTATTCTCTCATTCAGGCCAAGAGGGGACACTGTCTGAAGCACATATGTCCATCTTGCTTCTTTTTTAAGAAGACAAGCATTATTGTCCCCACCTCTACCATTCATGATTCCCTGATCAATTGCTACAAACTTTAAGGAGGAAGTATTACTATTGTGGACATCTTTGAAATGTCGTGCTACACTAGTGTCTCTCTCATAAAGGATATCATCCCGGTGCTCCTGTATCCTGTCCTTGAACATGCGTTTGGTTTTACCTACATAGAACAGGGGACAGGAGCAGCTCAGGAGATATACCACACCAACGGTGTTACAATTAGAGAAGCATCTAATGTCAAAATGTTTCCCAGTATTTGCTGAAAATGTTTTACATTTGCGCATATAGGGACAGTATACGCAATGCCCACAGGGAAAGTTACCTTTTACTTGTTGGTGTCTATTCAACCAACATTTATCTGGTTCTGACCTCACAAATCTACTTTTGACTAACTTATCCTTTAAGTTATAAGATTTCTTTGCAGTCAAAAGAGGTTTACTTCCAACTTTTTCTACAATTTTGTCATCAAGGGAAAGTAAATGCCAGTTGTGTGACAAAATCTCTCTTATATTTTGCCATTTGCAGTTGTAAGTGTTTATGAATCTAATATAGTTTTCATTCTTAACATTTTTCCTGCAATACAGCAGATCGTTTCGCTTAAGTTTTCTTACTTTGTTTAAAGTCGATTTTATCAAATTATGTGAATATCCTCTATCTATAAAATTTTTACACATAATCTCTGCATGGTATTCAAATTTTATTTTTGAGGAACAATTCCTCTTTAGTCTTAGCAATTAAGACAACTGTATAGTTCTTATTCCAAAGCCCCCTAAATAATTAAGTTTTTTTTTTTAAATTAAAACAAAAAACATTAAAACAAAAAATACAGCTTCCCTATTTGTAGGCTTTCAGAGATTTCTAATATGTTCTATGGAAAGCAGCTTGAACCTTATATGAAACTTGAGTTTCAGCTTCTTATCTTCTGGATTCTGTGCAAACTTTATTTTTATACCAGTGTGTACATTATATAACATTTCTGTATTGGATATACACTGCATGGTTACCTATGGTGATGAACACTGTAATAAATAGGTTTTATTTTTTTTACACAATACCTACTATTAAAGTTAACAAACTTGCAAACTGGTTTTGCTTTCTATTGCATTTTGTAACTTGCCCAGGAGTTTGTCCAGCATTCTGAAAATACATCCTGAGGTATAAGTTTGTTTTAAATGGGTGTCTGTTAAAGTGGAAATCAAAAAAGAGGTCTTTGGGGTAGATTTATCATAGTGCTAGCGGACATGATACAATATAGCGTATCATGTCCGCTGCACATCGATAAATGCCGACAGCATACACTGTCAGTATTTATCATTGCACCAGCAGTTCTTGTGAACTGCTGGTGCAATGCCGCCCCCTGCAGATTTTCGACCAATCAGCTGCTAGCAGGGGGTTTCAATCAGCGCAATTGCATTTGATCGTGTTGATCGCTGTCTACGGCCTCAGAGCAGGTGGACAAGTTATGGAGCAGCGGTCTTTAGACTGCTGCTTCATAACTTCTGTTTCCGGCGAGCCTGAAGGCTTGCGCGAAAACAGGTTCATCAAGCTCCATACGGAGCTTGATAAATCGTCCCTGTTGTCTTATTTAGACGTTTGTTTGTATATTGTTATTGTGGCATCTGAGTCTCCTTCAATTTACTATATAAAATAATGAGTCTAACTTAGGGAACTAGTTTTAATGAATCTCTTGCAGTTTACAAAAAAAAACCAATATTTTTTATTATATGCATATCTTGTGCACTTTACATTGGGTACTTTTGGATGGTTTAGATTTGGTGGGCCTGTGAGAATCATGATTTTCTCTGGCCAGTATCTACTTATTATTCTGCTACAAAGTGTTCTTTAATTATTTTATATTTATGTTGGCAGTTATGAGTTAATTATAATGAAACATGTTATAAAGCAAACAAAACTGTTAAAAATAAAGGCGGTTGGATCTCCATAAATGCATTGTGACAATAAACTGTAATTACCTTGAAAAGTAAACACTGGTATGACCTGTCAATATTTGCCCACAGTAAAGAGAATGATTTAATGAAGGTACACAATGAAAAGACACACATAAGCTCTCATAGACACAAACAATCATTTACCTTTTACTGTTCACACTTCATATTTATGAAAGTCCAGCCGCTTTCACTTTAAACATTTTCAGTATAGGAGTTCTCCAAGTGATTTGGACAAAGTCCTAAAAGTAAGACATATTTACCTTTCCCACGTTTTACTTTTGCATGCTAACTGATGCATGCAAAAAAACAATCGCCTAGATTACAAGTCTTGCATTAGCCTTAAAAAGCAGCATTGAGGGGTCTCAACGCTGCTTTTTAACGCCCGCTGGTATTACGAGTCTGGCAGGTACGGGTGTACCGCTCACTTTTTCTTCGCGACTCGAGCATACTGCAAATCCCCTTACGTCAATTGCGTATTCTATCTTTTTAATGGGATTTTCCTAACGTTGGAATTACGAGTCTTGGAGAAAGTGAGCGGTACACCCTCTCCTGTCAAGACCCCTAACACATTTAAAAGTCAGTAGTTAAGAGTTTTATGGGCTAACGCTGTAACATAAAACTCTTAACTAAAGTGCTGAAAAGTACACTAACACCCATAAACTACCTATTAACCCCTAAACTGAGGCCCTCCCCCCACATTGCAAACACTTAACTAAAGTTTTTAACCCCTAATCTGCCGACCGGACATCGCCGCCACTAAATTAAATGTATTAACCCCTAAACCGCCGCCCCTAAACCGCCGCACTCCTGCCTCACAAACACTAGTTAAATTTTATTAACCCCTAATCTGCCATCCCTAACTTCGCCGACACCTACCTACATTTATTAACCCCTAATCTGCCGCTCACAACGTCGCCGACACTTTACTAAATTTATTAACCCCTAAACCTAAGTCTTAAAATAACCTTAACTTAAATATAATTTAAATAAAACGAAATAAAACTACTACAATTAACTAAATTATTCCTATTTAAAACTAAATACTTACCTATAAAATAAACCCTAAGATAGCTAAAATATAACTAATAGATACATTGTAGCTATCTTAGGGTTTATTTTTATTTTACATGCAAGTTTGTATTTATTTTAACTAGGTACAATAGTTATTAAAATAGTTATTAACTATTTAATAACTACCTAGCTAAAATAAATACAAATTTACCAGTAAAATAAAACCTAAACTAAGTTACAATTACACCTAACTCTACACTATAATTAAATTAATTCCCTAAACTAAGTACAATTAAATACAATTAAATAAAATAAACTAAATTACGGAAAAACCCCCCACTAAATTACAAAAAATAAAAAAATAATTACAAGAATTTTAAACTAATTAAACCTACTCTAATCCCCCTAATAAAATAAAAAAGCCCCCAAAATAATAAAATTCCCTACCCTATACTAAATTACAAATAGCCCTTAAAAGGGCCTTTTGCGGGGCATTGCCCCAAAGTAATCAGCTCTTTTACCTGCAAAAAAAAATACAATCCCCCCCAACATTAAAACCCACCACCCACATACCCAACCCTACTCTAAAACCCACCCAATCCCCCCTTAATAAAACCTAACAGCAACCCCTTGAAGATCACCCTACCTTGAGACGTCTTCACCCAGCCGGGCGCAAATGGACCTCCAGAGGGGCAGAAGTCTTCATCCGATCCGGGCAGAAGAGGGCATCCAGACGGGCAAAAGTCTTCATCCAGCCGGCATCTTCTATCTTCATCCAACCGGAGCGGAGCGGGTCCATCTTGAAGCCAGCCGACGCGGAGCATCCTCTTCTTCCGACGACTCCCGACGAATGAAGGTTCCTTTAAATGACGTCATCCAAGATGGCATCCCTTGAATTCCGATTGGATGATAGGATTCTATCAGCCAATCGCAATTAAGGTAGGAAAAATCCTATTGGCTGATGCAATCAGCCAATAGAATTGAAGATCAATCCTATTGGCTGATCCAATAAGCCAATAAGTTTGAGCTTGCATTCTACTGGCTGTTCCAATCAGCCAATAGAATGTGAGCTCAATCCTATTGGCTGATTGGATCAGCCAATAGGATTTTTCCTACCTTAATTCCGATTGGCTGATAGAATCCTATTAGTTTATTTAATTGTATTTAATTGTAATTAGTTTAGGGAATTAATTTAATTATAGTGTAGTGTTAGGTATAATTGTAACTTAGGTTAGGGTTTATTTTACAGGTAAATTTGTCTTTATTTTAACTAGGTAGTTATTAAATAGTTATTAACTATTTAATAACTATTGTACCTAGTTAAAATAAATACAAAGTAGCCTGTAAAATAAAAATAAACCCTGAGATAGCTACAATGTAACTGTCAGTTATATTGTAGCTAGCTTAGGGTTTATTTTATAGGTAAGTATTTAGTTTTAAATAGGAATAATTTATTTAATTGTAGTTATTTTATTTAGATTTATTTCAATTATATTTAAGTTAGGGGGTGTTAGGATTAGGGTTAGACTTAGATTTAGGTGTTAATAACTTTATTATAGTGGCGGCGACGTTGGCGGCACCAGATTAGGGGTTAATACATTTAATATAGTTGCGGAGACATTGGGGGGGCAGAGTAGGGGTTAATAAATATAATGTAGGTGTCGGCGATGTTGAGGGCAGCAGATTAGGGGTTCATATGTATAATGTAAGTGGCGGCGGTGTACGAAGCGGCAGATTAGGGGATAATAATATAATGCAGGTGGCGACGATGTCGGGGACGGCAGATTAGATGTTAATAAGTATAAGATTAGGGGTGTTTAGACTCGGGGTTCATGTTAGGGTGTTAGGTGTAGACATTAAAAGTGTTTCCCCATAGGAAACAATGGGGCTGCGTTAGAAGCTGAACGCTGCTTTTTTGCAGGTGTCAGACTTTTTTTCAGCCGACTCAGCCCCATTGTTTCCTATGGGGAAATCGTGCACAAGCACATTTAGCCAGATCACCGCTACCGTAAGCAACGCTGGTATTGAGGTGAGATGTGGAGCTAAATTTTGCTCTCCGCTTACTTTTTAGAGGCTAACGCCGGGTTGAAAAAAAACCTGTAATACCAGCGTTGTTTGTAGGTGAGCGGTGAGCTGGAACTGAGCGTTAGCAATGCACGGCCTTAACGACAAAACTCGTAATCTAGCCAAATCTTAGGATATTGTGCATGTGTTAACATATTTCCCGATAGAAGTCAATGGAGCAAATAAAGTGGAAAAACCATACCCTACCAACGTGAAAACCCAATCACATATTCTCAAGTGCCCTAACCCATCATGAAAATATGAATATTTCACTTTCCAATTTTCTTCACATAGCAGAATATGTACTATTTATTCTCTGAGAACAGGCTATCCCGACACACATTAGCTTCAATTGAGCTCGCTCTTGATACAAGCACTACACCGAAGCGCACAAACAATTTTAAACTAATTAAACCTACTCTAATCCCCCTAATAAAATAAAAAAGCCCCCAAAATAATAAAATTCCCTACCCTATACTAAATTACAAATAGCCCTTAAAAGGGCCTTTTGCGGGGCATTGCCCCAAAGTAATCAGCTCTTTTACCTGCAAAAAAAAATACAATCCCCCCCAACATTAAAACCCACCACCCACATACCCAACCCTACTCTAAAACCCACCCAATCCCCCCTTAATAAAACCTAACAGTAACCCCTTGAAGATCACCCTACCTTGAGACGTCTTCACCCAGCCGGGCGCAAATGGACCTCCAGAGGGGCAGAAGTCTTCATCCGATCCGGGCAGAAGAGGGCATCCAGACGGGCAAAAGTCTTCATCCAGCCGGCATCTTCTATCTTCATCCAACCGGAGCGGAGCGGGTCCATCTTGAAGCCAGCCGACGCGGAGCATCCTCTTCTTCCGACGACTCCCGACGAATGAAGGTTCCTTTAAATGACGTCATCCAAGATGGCATCCCTTGAATTCCGATTGGATGATAGGATTCTATCAGCCAATCGCAATTAAGGTAGGAAAAATCCTATTGGCTGATTGCATCAGCCAATAGAATTGAAGATCAATCCTATTGGCTGATCCAATAAGCCAATAAGTTTGAGCTTGCATTCTACTGGCTGTTCCAATCAGCCAATAGAATGTGAGCTCAATCCTATTGGCTGATTGGATCAGCCAATAGGATTTTTCCTACCTTAATTCCGATTGGCTGATAGAATCCTATTAGTTTATTTAATTGTATTTAATTGTAATTAGTTTAGGGAATTAATTTAATTATAGTGTAGTGTTAGGTATAATTGTAACTTAGGTTAGGGTTTATTTTACAGGTAAATTTGTCTTTATTTTAACTAGGTAGTTATTAAATAGTTAATAACTATTTAATAACTATTGTACCTAGTTAAAATAAATACAAAGTAGCCTGTAAAATAAAAATAAACCCTGAGATAGCTACAATGTAACTGTCAGTTATATTGTAGCTAGCTTAGGGTTTATTTTATAGGTAAGTATTTAGTTTTAAATAGGAATAATTTATTTAATTGTAGTTATTTTATTTAGATTTATTTCAATTATATTTAAGTTAGGGGGTGTTAGGATTAGGGTTAGACTTAGATTTAGGTGTTAATAACTTTATTATAGTGGCGGCGACGTTGGCGGCACCAGATTAGGGGTTAATACATTTAATATAGTTGCGGAGACATTGGGGGGGCAGAGTAGGGGTTAATAAATATAATGTAGGTGTCGGCGATGTTGAGGGCAGCAGATTAGGGGTTCATATGTATAATGTAAGTGGCGGCGGTGTACGAAGCGGCAGATTAGGGGATAATAATATAATGCAGGTGGCGACGATGTCGGGGACGGCAGATTAGATGTTAATAAGTATAAGATTAGGGGTGTTTAGACTCGGGGTTCATGTTAGGGTGTTAGGTGTAGACATTAAAAGTGTTTCCCCATAGGAAACAATGGGGCTGCGTTAGAAGCTGAACGCTGCTTTTTTGCAGGTGTCAGACTTTTTTTCAGCCGACTCAGCCCCATTGTTTCCTATGGGGAAATCGTGCACAAGCACATTTAGCCAGCTCACCGCTACCGTAAGCAACGCTGGTATTGAGGTGAGATGTGGAGCTAAATTTTGCTCTCCGCTTACTTTTTAGAGGCTAACGCCGGGTTGAAAAAAAACCTGTAATACCAGCGTTGTTTGTAGGTGAGCGGTGAGCTGGAACTGAGCGTTAGCAATGCACGGCCTTAACGACAAAACTCGTAATCTAGCCAAATCTTAGGATATTGTGCATGTGTTAACATATTTCCCGATAGAAGTCAATGGAGCAAATAAAGTGGAAAAACCATACCCTACCAACGTGAAAACCCAATCACATATTCTCAAGTGCCCTAACCCATCATGAAAATATGAATATTTCACTTTCCAATTTTCTTCACATAGCAGAATATGTACTATTTATTCTCTGAGAACAGGCTATCCCGACACACATTAGCTTCAATTGAGCTCGCTCTTGATACAAGCACTACACCGAAGCGCACAAACAACCGTGATAAACTCCTTTTTGCCAGTATATTTAAGAGTGTGAAAAGTATATCAAGTATCTTCTAATCATTTTCCATGTCGTCCAAGAAAACCTGATGCACGCTAACCAAATATTGGAACTGCGTTAACATATTTTCTCCATAGAAGTCAATGGAGAGTGCAAACTGAAAACAACCTATACTTGCATGCTAACCCGACAAAAATGATGAGAATGTTACATTCCAATTTTCTTCATATATAGAACAATGTGTTTTTTTATTGTAAATACCTGTATATCTATGTCTATAGATATATACAGTTGTATGCAAAAGTTTAGGCACCCCAGACAATTTCCATGATTTTTATTTATAAATAAATGGGTGTTTGGATCAGCAATTTAATTTTGATCTATCAAATAACTGAAGGACACTGTCATATTTCAGTAGTGAAATGAGGTTTATTGGATTAACAGAAAATGTGCAATATACATCAAATTGAAATTAGACAGGTGCATACATTTGGGCACCCTTGTCATTTTGTTGATTTGAATACCTGTAACTACATAGCACTGATTAATTGGAACACACAATTGGTTTGGTGAGCCCATTAAGCCTTGACCTTCATAGACAGGTGAATCCAATCATGATAAAAGGTATTTAAGGTGGCCAATTGCAAGTTGTTGTTCTCTTTGACTCTCATCTGAAGAGTGGCAACATGGGGGCATCAAAACAACTCTCAAATGACCTGAAAACAAAGATTGTTCAACATTATGGTTTAGGGGAAGGCTACAAAAAGCTATTGCTGAGATTTAAGCTGTCAGTGTCCACTGTGAGGAACATAGGCCAGAAGTAAAATATTGGAGAGGCAAAGGATGGTGAGAACGGTCAAAAACAGCCCACAGACCACCTCCAAAGACCTACAACATCATCTTGATGGTGTCACTGTTCATTGTTCAACAATTCAGCGTATGGGAGAGTGATGCGGAGGAAGCCTTTTCTGCACACACACCACAAACAGAGTCCATTGAGGTATGCAAATGCACATTTGGACAAGCCAGCTTCATTTTGGAAGAAGGTGCTGTGGACTGATAAAACAAAGATTGAGTTATTTGGTCATAACAAGGGGCATTATTCATGGTGGCAAAAGAACACAGCGTTCCAAGACAAACACTTGCTAGCCACAGTAAAATTTGGTGGATGTTCCATCATGCTGTGGGGCTGTGTGGCCAGTGCCAGTAATGGGAATATTTTTAAAGTTGAGGGTCACATGGATTCCACTCAATATCAACAGATACTTGAGAATAATGCTGAGGAATCAGTCACAAAGTTGAAGTTAAGCCGAAACTGGATATTTCAACAAGACAAGACCCAAAACACTGATCAAAATCTACTCTGGCATTTATGCAGAGGAGCAAGTACAATGTTCTGGAACAGCCATCCCAAGCCCCAGACCTGAATATCATTGAAAATCTGTGGGGTGATTTGAAGTGCAATGTCCATGCTCGGCAACCATCAAACCTTACTGAACTGGAGATGTTTTGCAAGGAGGAATGGTCCAAAATACCTTCATCCAGAATCCAGACACTCATTACAGGCTATAGAAAGTGTCTAAAGGCTGTTATTTCTGCTAAAGGAGGCTCTACTAAATATTGATGCAATATTTCTGTTGGGGTGCCCAAATTTATGCACCTGTCTAATTTCGTTTTGATGCATATTGCACATTCTCTGTTAATCCAATAAACCTCAATTTACTACTGAAATATTACTGTGTCCTTCAGTTTTTTTATAGATCAAAATGAAATCACTGATCCAAACACCCAATTATTTATAAATGAAAATCATGGAAATTGTGAGGGATACCTAGACTTTTGCATACGACTGTAGATAGATATGCATTTTACATTAGTGCCCATGAAGAATTGCTATATTCAATGCATGTTATTGAAAAATTAAATATAGACTATTGAAAATATAAATAACATTTAAAATTATTATTCATACTGTAAAAAATAAGAATATATTTTATGGATTATTTAGACAAAAATATAGATGGTGTATAGGCGTAAATTACAGTATATTTCATTAATAATTAATTGCAATTTTCAAAATGTTGAACTCATGTTCCTAAATTTGTGATTTATCAACAAATGTGTTATAGATTGAAACAAATGGATAATTTCCAGCAATAGTGTTTATAAACCATATGGTAGTTTTTAAGTATGAATGCTGCCAAATGTACATATCTTGTAAATAAAAAATAAATACATAAAAGAATATGAAATAGCTTTTTGGCATACAATTTTAAAATCATGTTTTAATACCTAATATTTTATAACAAAGTACTTCCTAAAATAACATATTACATTTGTAAAATATGGCTTTACAATATATATATGTTACTTTATGGAGGGTTAAAAGGACATGTAAAGCCAGTTGCCATTATTAAAAGGCAAAAGACATTAACGGCCAAGAAAACTTAACCTTTGTTTAGTTATTCTAAAGTTTCTAAGCACTGGGTTGCCTCCTCTTTCCATGCCTTCTATTTGACTCAGTATTGCAGGCCATTGAGGAATATCAGAGTAACAGACGGCCGCATCTTTGTCGTAATCAGACATTTTTTTTTAATAACTTTATTTATAAATAGCAAGGACAAAATGATCCACCACATACATGACAAGTTTACAATAGGAAATGCCAAAGCACATGTAAGATTCGCCAAGTCCATCATAGCAACTGATGGAGTGAAGGAATATTTCATCCTGCAGAGGCAGGGAACCAAACCGTGCACACAATTTTCGTTTTTTTTTTCATTTAAACAACCAAAAGACAAAACAAAAAACAAAACAAAAAAAAAAAACAGTAAGTCAATTCACAAAGAATAACATTAGCACTTACCTGGGCGCACCGACTCGCCCCCACAGACCTAGCAGCAGTATCCAGAGATTGTACAAATGTCAAGGCTTCCGATATTCACGCATGAACAAAACAACTCAATCAGTCTGTAGACACCATTTACCTCGGAGGTTCTCACTTAAGATAAAGAGGCTATTTCTAAATGGGTATATAACACTGTCTCTCACTCTAGGTGAAATAAATAGAAGATAAGCCTCCCACTTGTGTATAAATTTCCTGACTCTTTTCTCTGGGTCCCCCTTTGTGTCTGCCTGCTCAGTCAACATTTGGGTGTGTACCCTGCCATGCAGCTGCCTGAATGGAGGTGCTCTGTTGCTAGCCCACCCCGTTAAAATGATTATCCTGGCAAGCATTAAGACAGTGGTGATGAAAATGTCAAACTTATAAATTCTGTCCTTGGGTATCAAAAATATCACATGTTGTGCTGTGAGTGTCCCCTGTTGATTCGTTACTTTTGCCAACCAATAAGAGACTCTAAACCAGAATCCTCTCAACTTGGGACAATCCCACAGCAAGTGAATCCAGTCTGGGGATGGATACCTACACTTATTACAAATGTTTTCCGCCCCGGGACCCATCTAGCGCGGATACCGGGTGTAATATAAGACTGATGAATACATTTTATATGTGTCTCCCTTAGATTGGCCGAGATTGTACTAGCATGTACCTTCCCAAGGCTCCCTCTAATGAGGTGTCATCAGACATTTTAACACACACAGCCATTTAGGAAGCTGCAACTGCAAGACTACTACTTTTTAAATATATCTGCCACCTCAGTGATGGTAAACAAAAAAATTCCATGATTTATTTGTCTGGGATAATTTACAAGCCATGTAGTAAATGGTTGCACTAGAGCAAGGAAAGGACCTACACAAGTAAATAGTTGTCCAATAATAAATTCAGGCAGTAGATGCCATCTCAATAATTCTGAAAGAGGGTGGATAGTTTATCTCTTGCTGGTAACCTTGTCGGCCAGTTAATTTACAAATGGGAGGCATGGCACTGAGCCATGCAAGGCTTCCATAATCAAAGCTGTGTTCTTCCTCCTTAATAGATAAATAAGCAATCAAAAAATAAAATAAAGTGAAAATACATGCTTACATACATATGCATATACATATATAGTGCCTAAAATGTTTACTAGTTCACTAGGTGCTGAATTTTAAGATATTGCATAGGGATTGGAATAAATTTGTTTTTTTCTTTATCTTAAAGAGACAGTTAAACATTCCTGATTCAGATAGAGCAAACCATTTAAAACCAATTTCTTGTTTTCTTATGTTATCAAATTTGAATGGTTTTCTTTGTATCCTTTGTTGAAGAGAATACTTAGGTAGGCTCAAGAGCACAATGCACTGCTGGGAACTAGCTAATGATTGGTGGCTGCACTATAGTCCTCTTTTCATTGTCTCACTAGATTTGTTTAGCTAGGTCCCAGTAGTGTATTGTTGCTCTTCAAGGATACCAAGAGAATGAATCAAATTTGATAATATAAGTAAATTGGGAAGCTTTTTTAAAATGACACTCACTAACTGAGTCATAAAAATGTAATTTCACTTTACTGCCCCTTTAAATATTTTTTTTTCCAATTTGAATTGATCTAATTTTCAATAATATAGCAATTTGTTGATTGAAGCTGAATTCATTTTAATGCCAATCAGTAAGATATGACAAATGTGAAGTTGTTACAGATTTCTGATCCCAGGTGGTATCAGATTTGCATAATCTGATTTGTTTAATTTCTTAGTGGAAATTTACTGATCCAGAGAACAGACCTTAAACAGTGTGTTACACTTGATTATGGTGTAACTTGACAGCTCTGTGAAAGAGTTATCAGGCAATGCTTTGACTTAATAGAGCTATTTACAAAATATTATAAATGGCACAGCAATGACATGAACTCTGCAGCATTGTTTATTGCACTGTGAAGCTTAGAGAGGATCAGAAGAGACTATAGATACTGCATAGCAGTCTTACTGTACCATAGAGAAGTGGAGAAATAGAGAGAGTAAGACAGCATGAGAGAATAACATCTAAATACCTCCCTCATATATACAGGTTAGGCACTAGCATTTAGCAGAGTGTATAGATTAGGCAAAACATGTCACCTTCTGAGAAAGCTCAAAACCTCACTCTTGTCACCTGCTGTCTGAGAAAGCTCAAAACCTCACTCTGTTGTCACCTTCTCTCAAAGAAAGCTCCTGGAAATTGTGTCTCAGGAATAATTATATCTGAAATGTGTTGACTTAAATGTGTAATTTTAGAATCTATAGGAAGAGCATTTACATTAAAACTATTAACCTTACCTATAATCTAAATCACACACATTTTAACTTATAGGGCGTGATCCGATATACGGTGTAGTTTTCGGCGCAAGCGAGGGAAATCTCGCCGCCCGTAGTTTCACCTCGCACATCGGGGTATTACATATACCCCGCCGGCAGTTGCTAAAGTGCCGTAAGTCGGATAAACTAGCGATGTCCAGAAATGAGTGTAACTACAAATTTCTGGAGTCGCCAGTGACTTATGGCACTTTAGAAACTGCCTGTGCCTAAAAAAGTAACTAAAATATTAAATCTCCCGTAACTGTCTAACACGCCTCCCAAAAATAGCCTGACACATATACCCCTATATCCTCAATCCCCCCTCTCACTCCTAATAATAAATGTATTAACCCCTAGACCGACAACCCCCCACAATGCAATAAGCCTAATTATTAACCCCTAAACCTCCATAGCTCACACCACAATAAACCTATCCTAGTATTAATCCCTAAACTGCCGCTTCCGGAGCCCACAGCCACCTACATTATATGTATTAACCCCTAAACCACTGCTCCCGGCCCCCGCCGCACCTAAATAAAGTGTTTAACCCCTAAACTGCCGCTCCCGGACCCCGCCGCCACCTACATTAAATTTATTAACCCCTAATCTGACCCCCCTACGCCGCCGCCACCTACATCAAATATATTAACCTCTAATCTGACCCCCCTACACCGCCCTCACCTACATTAAATATATTAACATCTAATCTGACCCCCCTACACTGCCGCCACCTACATTAAATATATTAACCTCTAATCTGACCCGCCTACACTGCCGCCACCTACATTAAATATATTAACATCTAATCTGACCACCCTACACCGCCGCCACCAACATTAAATATTTTTCCACTAATCTGACCCCCCTACACCGCCGCCACCTACATTAAATGTATTACCCCTAAACCTAAGTCTAACCCTAACACCCCCCTAACTAAATTATTATTTAAATAAATCTAAATAATATTAATCTTATTAACTAAATTATTCCTATTTAAAACTAAATACTTACCTATAAAATAAACCCTAAAATAGCTACAATATAATTAATAATTACATTGTAGCTATTTTAGGATTTATTTTTATTTTACAGGCAACTTTGTATTTATTTTAACTAGGTACAATAGCTATTAAATAGTTAATAACTATGTAATAGCTACCTAGTTAAAATAATTACAAAATTACCTGTAAAATAAATCCTAACCTAAGTTACAAATACACCTAACACTACACTATCAATAAATTAATTAAATAAATTAACTACAGTTATCTAAAATAAAATACAATAAAATAAAATAAACTATAGTACAAAAAAAAAATTAAAGTATAAAAAAAAAATATTACAAGAAGTTTAAACTAATTACACCTAATCTAAGCCCCCTAATAAAATAAAAAAGCCCCCCAAAATAATAAAATTCCCTATCCTAAACTAAATTACAAATAGCCCTTAAAAGGGCCTTTTGTGGGGCATTGCCCCAAAGTAATCAGCTCTTTTACCTGTAAAAAAAAGAACAATCCCCCCCAACATTACAACCCACCACCCACCCACACACCCCTACTCTAAAACCCACCCGATCCTCCCTTAAAAAAACCTAACACTACCCCATTGAAGATCACCCTACCTTGAGCCGTCTTCACCCAGCCGGGCCGAAGTCTTCATCCAATGGGGCAGAAGAGGACATCCAGACCGGCAGAATTCTTTATCCTATCCTGGCAGAAGAGGACATCCGGACTGGCAGACGTCTTCATCCAAGCGGCATCTTCTATATTCATCCATCCTACGAGGAACGGCTCCATCTTGAAGACCTCTGGCGCGGAACATCCTTCTAGGCCGATGACTAACAACAAATGAATATTCCTTTAAAAGATGTCATCCAAGATGGCGTCCCTCGAATTCCGATTGGCTGATAGGATTCTATCAGCCAATCGGAATTAATGTAGGAAAAATCTGATTGGTTGATTTAATCAGCCAATCGGATTGAAGTTAAATCTGATTTGCTAATTGGGTCAGATTAGTGGTGTAGGGGAGTGTAGGGGGGTCAGATTAGAGGTTAATATATTTAATGTAGGTGGCGGCAGGGTCCGGGAGCGGCGGTTTAGGGGTTAATACACTTTATTAGGGATTGCGGTTGACAGGTAGATAGACATTGCGCATGCATTAGGTGTTAGGTTTTTTTGGAAGGCATTTTAGGGAGTTACAGTGCTCCAATACTCAGCGCAAGGCCTGCTACGGGTGCATTTTATGGCGAGGTGAAAATGGAGTAAGATTTCTCCATTTTCGCCACGTAAGGCCTTGCGCTGGATATTGGATATCAAATTGCGCGTGTTTTATATGTTAGTCTATGAGTAAAAAAACTACATCCGACGGGTGAAATATACTTGCCTCATTGGCGCTGTATATAGGATACCAAACCCGCGCAAAAACCAGCGTCACCGGCTTTTGCGGGCGACGCTGCATATCGGATGGGGCCCAAAGTAGTTAAACATTTGTCAACAAAATACATAAAATTCCACAGGTGCCTTATAATGCATTTATTAGGAGATCATACACAATTTAACCTATTTCTGTAGCAGCCTTGAGTGTTATATAACAACTTGAATATTATATAACATTTGCAATCAGACAAAAATGTTTATCTCCTCTGTAAATGGCTGAATATAAGTTGCTATGCACTGGGGTATAATTCAGTTACTGGGTACTTGTGAGTTTAATTTGGTTGGGGTACCTGAAAATTAGTCATTTGCAGAAGCCATAAGCATTTAGTGATTTTTCAGATGGAGTTAATTAAATGAGTAGTATTAGATGTAGAAGAATATCTGAGAGAGAAAAAAAAAACCTTAGAGGACTGCTTTGTGCCCTGGGGTTTAATAACTTAGATCCACTGAGCATGTGTGTATGTATTTAGTTGACTGGATTCAATACGCGTATATGTTGGGCTGTTTGTGCATTTATTTAGGTTTTTGGCACAGTGCTATAGAATTACACATTTGTTTGCCTACATGGAAGTTGATATTTTTTTCAGTTTATAGAACTTAATTGTAAAAACAAAACAAAGATTTTATTATATAGAAGTACAGATTTGTTTCCTTTAATTGAACCTGCAAGGGAATAAAAGGTAAAAGACATGGTTGGAAATTATGGTTGATAATAATTTATTGAGTGTTGAAGTTTTATAGGTAATCTGGCACTTCTTAATTAAAAAAACATTTAACAATACCAAATACTTTAGTAAAAAGAAAAGCTCCATAAGAAACAGTATTAGATTGGGTAATTCTTAGAAGACTTAAAGGGACATGAAATCCAATATTTTTATTTTATGATTCAGATAGAGAATGCAATTTTTAAGAAGTTTCTAATTTACTTCTATTATCAAATTTGCTTTGTTCTCATGTTATTCTTTGTTTAAAAGATAACTAGATATAGGCATCGTGCACATGTCTGAAGGACTACTTGACAGGAATAGTGCTGCCATCTAGTGCTCTTACTAATGTATGACATTGTTACAAAACTGCTCCTATATTGTGCTGCAGACACGTGCATACTCCTAAACTTACCTTCCTGCTTTTCTAAAGTAAGAAAAAAATATAATAGGAATACATTGTAAAGTTGTTTATAATTGTATGCTCTATCTGAATCGTGAAATAAATTGTTTTCGTTTTTAAGTCCCTTTAACAAGCTGCATATATCAAGCTGCAGATGTAGCTTTGAAACCCCAGTGGTGCAGGCATGCACAAGCCTGCATTGCTTGTTAAAAAGCAGTGGTCTTAAGATCTTTGCTGCTTAACCTCACCACTACCCAAAGGGTGGTGGAGTTAAATCATCCTGCTCAGATCCAACTGGGATTGTTGACAAACCTGCTTTCATTGGATTGATTGCACAAAAGCAGGAAAAACAGATGTGTGAGCATTTTCAAATGCATTAATAAATGATGGGCAGCAGACGCTGCCCGCTCACATTGATTGTTGCAAAAGAGGTTCCTGGCTGGAAACTTTGTCTATTCAGAGTATGATAAATGGAGCCCAAAGGCCTAAATTCATAGAGACTTTTGAGGTTGACGTGAGTCCTAGCTGCAAAGGTGAGATCATGCTCAGAACTTTATATAAAATCTTGCACATAAGGTGAAAACCACTTGCAAAGGTAAAAAAACAGGCACATTATTCAGAGCTTTGGAAAATGTTGCATGTGTATTTTTGTAAGAGAAAGAAGTCTCACTGGTTCAAACCAAAAGTTCTGAGATAAGAACCAAGCTCTGGCCATGGACATTCTGGGACATGGTTGGGATTCTTCACCTACTCTAAACTCAGTCTTTCAGAATTCGTAAAAACTCTATTACAACATATTTTTTTTTTAAGTTTTGTTTTTTACTTGTAAGTGCTGACTATTTTATTGAGGGCATTTTTTCTGTTTGTATTAATTTGTTCTGTAACATTTTAAAGACGTTTAGTAAAGCTGGTATCCTTCACATTGAAGCTTATTCTGGCCCTGATGATTGAAAGTGCTGCAATGCGGCAATATATATTGAAATGAAATCCAGCGTGATGTCAAGAATGCCAGCAAAATATTCAAAAGTGCTGACATTGCTCTTTATATGCAGCATCGCAGAGGGGCGTTTTACTTTACATCACTATGGGTGGCGATGCTGGCAACATATTCCAAGTGGCATTGACACCAACGTGTAAAGTAAAGGGTGCCTTTCAAATACATAGCACAGAATCTAAAAAATGTACCTATGTACCACTAAACCACTAAACCAACATAACCAACCACCGCAAAAAAACAACAACACTATTTAACACCTAAACAGCCAATAGCCCACTGCAATAAACTTCTTAACCCATTAACCCCCTAAACTGCTAATAGCCCACCACAAAAAATTCCATACCTCTTAACCCCTAAACCGCCAATAGCCCACTGCAATAAACTTCCTAACCTATTAACTTGTATACCGCCACAACCCCCCAACGCATACACCCCCTAACCTATTAACCCCTATACAGACACAAACCCCCAATGCAAACACCTCCCAAACTATTAACCCCATACACTGACACATTGCCCCAAAAACAACTACTCCTACACTACTTCTACCCCCCACCGCTAAGCTAACACCCCCCAAGTTACAAAAAAAATCACAATTTATACAAAATTTAAAAAAAAATACAGAAAAAAACAGTTCTACTAAAAATAAAAAAAACTACAGTTATGCCTATACTAAAACTAAGTCCCCTTAAAAAAAAAACACTTCAAAATAAAAAACCCTCTACTAACAACATAAGTAACTTTAGCGATAACCCTTAGAAGTGACTTAGCATTTTTTCAAAAATAAAAGTAACCCCCCACACCTAAACCCCAAAAAAGCATTTCTAAAAAAGCTTACTCTAAAAATTGCCATGAAAAGTGCATTTGGTTGGGCATTGCCTCTAGAAGGACATTTAGTAGGGCAGTGCCCTAAAGTGAACATAGCTCTTGTGCCCCCCCCCAAAAAAAAAAAAATAAATTGCCTATATAAAACTTTTTTTTTTTAACTATCCTAAAAAAAAACAAAAAACTTTCCTAAAAAAGATTGCCCTGAAAAGGGCATTTGGTAGGGCAGTGCCCTAAAGTGAACATAGTGCCCAAATAAACAAAAAACTCTCCTAAAACTAGACACATTAATGTATTTGTCCTCTTGCTCAGTTGTGCACCGTGGCCTCCAACTCCTCTTTCTATTCTGATTAAAGCCAGTTTGTGTTGTTCTGGGAAGGGAGTAGTACACAGTGTTGTACAAGATCTTCCGTTTCTTGGCAACTTCTCGCATGTAATAGCCTTTATATCTCAGAACAAAAATTGACTGAGTTTAAAAGAAAGATCTTTGTATCTGGTCATCTTAAAGGGATAGGAAAGTGAAAATTAACCTTGTATGATTCAGACAGAGAATGTAATTTTAAGACACTTTTAAAATCACTTCTATTTTCTAATGTGCTTTGTTCTCTTGGTATTAATTAATTGTTGAAAAAGAATACGCACATCTCCTACACTATTGGGAGATAGCTGCTTATTGGTGCCGCATTATTTGTCTCTTGTGATTGGCTATCTAGATGTGTTCAGCTAGCTGCCAGTAGTGCAATGCTGTTCCTTCAGCAAATGGTAACAAGAGAATAAAGCATATTTGATAATAAAAGTACATTTGAAAGTCGTTTAAGATTGTATGTTCTATCCGAATCATGAATTACATTTTTGGGGTTTCCTGTCCCTTTAAGCCTGTAATTAACCCATAACTACTTATGCTTCAGATACTCAACTAGTCTAATGAAGGCCAGTTTAATTGCTAGTTTAATTAGCACAACAGATTTTATCTGTGCTAACATAATTGCAAAAGTGTTTTTTAATGATAACAAACACAACGTGCCACTGAAACACAGGCAAGATGGTTGCTAATAATGGACTCCTGTACACCTATGTAGATATTCCATTACAAATCAGCCATTTCCAGCTACAATAGTCATTAACAACAGTAACAATGTCTACACTGTATTTCTGATCAATTTGATATTATTTGCTTTTCTTTTGAAAACAAGGAAATGTCTAAGTGACCCAAACGTTTGAACACTATATATATATATATATATATATATATATATATATATATATATATATATATATATGTATATATATGGGCATACCTTTAAATTTATGTGTTTATATATCTAAATATGTATGTGCACACATACATACATATAAACACTTAAACACACACACACATATATATATATAATATATATATATATATATATATATATATATATATGTTAGAGAAAGGGAGGCTAGTAAAACCTTAGAATTATAACTTTACATTGAGCTGTAAAGCAATGCCCAGGTGATAGAAAACCTTATATGAAGGAAATATAGTGGTATGCAGACCTTAAATTAATTATATATTCACATTAAAAAGTGAGATTAAATAGCAACCGCAATTAGATTGTTATGAAGATAGACAGGGATTTCAGCACACCTTTTTTAATATAGATGCTAAGCAAATGCCAAGCTCAGCAATTAGCGGTAAGTGAAGTCTATTCTCATCCACCACAGACCAACAGGCCATTCAAAGAGACTAATATTATTAAATAAAACACATGAACCAAATAAGCAAAGGAAGCGTAGATAGATTTATGCCTTAGCACAGTTAACTCTGTAAAAAATTATTAAATATATATACATAGAACGACAAATAGATCGCTGAAACTGTGAGCGGTATGTACTGACAACACCTCCACTAGAGGATGGTTACGTACTAGACGTAAAATCCACCACCGTAGTGATCCTTGAGGATCTATGTCAGTGCAGGTTTCTGTATAAGTAATCTAGATCAAGCAGCATGAACACATTAACAGCTGAATCATACGTAGTGGAGTTAGAGTGTAGCTCTAAGTATTGTGCACAATACGTAATTTTGCCGGCATATTACATAGTCATCTCCAATTCACATGATAGGGAGCAGTTTAGACTGTAAGGGGTTAGGAAACAACTCCAGTAACAGCGAACACCACCAATATAGTTAGTGGTATCAGGTGTCATGTTATTGTAGATCTGGATCTATGTTTGTCAACCCCAAGCTACAGACTGACTGAATGCTAGCATAAAGGTTTAGACATTTGTTTACTTTTACAGATATATTTTTAAGACAAGAAAGACTGTGGGGGTGAGAAAAAAGCAACTCCAGTATTCAGCGGACACCACCAATATGGTAAGAGGTATCAGGTGTCATGAATATACAAGTATCTGGATCTATGTTAAAACAGCCACAAAACAAGTAGTTTTGTCTTTCACAGTAGATATTATGCAGATAGTGTTAATGCAGTATCTCGTAATACAAGATGAATGGTTGCACACAAGTAGTTGTTGAAGCGGTGTAGTTAGAACACCCACAGACAGTCTTTGATTTGTCCAGTTAGATAGAACCATATTCCTCAGGGCAAAGCGGATGCTGATTCTAAAAGCAGCCGCGTTATAACTTTCCTTCTCGCTGCTCATTAGTAGATGCAAAGGTAGGTAGTAGCCAATTTTAATCCTTAGATGAGCCACAGCCCTCGTATATGTATAATGAAGGAATAGGTGAAAATATATCCTTTAAAAGGAGCCTACAGTACATAAATCAATAGTGACCAAGCAACTAGGATATTATAAATACCTAAACAAAATGTTATTAAGTTACCTTTTTGATTTTAACATGTACTAGGCATTTTTAGATCAAGACCTGAAGTAAGCATTAAATCAGTAAAATATCCATGCATAAAATTAATCTATACATTGGTTCATGTGTATTGAAATTATAAAGCCATTTTTAATTTATTTGTTAGATATCGTTAAGGTGCATCCAAATACTCCTACAAATCTTAGGAGAAAATACAACCAACATATTACACTTCAAAGAATAGCAAAACATTTTTAAGCGTTTTTTAAGAAGGTTAGCAGATTGAGAAAATATACATAAAAATATAGTAGATATGTTATCTACAAATGGTACATGGTCTAAAAAATAAAACTTACCAGGATAGGCTCAATGACCTAAATATGTATAGCTTAGAGGAGAGAAGGGAAAGAGGTGATATGATAGCAACTTTCAAGTACCTTAAAGGGTTTAGTAAAACTGAGGCTGTGGGTATTTTACATAAAATGGAAAATTCAAGAACAAGGGGTCATGAGCTCAAGCTAAAGGGTAGTAGATTCAGGAGTAATTTGAGGAAGCACTTCTTTACAGAAAGAGTGATTGATTTATGGAATAAACTTCCTCAAGAGGTAGTAGCAACAAACACTGTGGGGGACTTTAAAAACGCATGGGACAAGCATAGGGCTATCCTACGAACTAGATAAGTTTATACTGTTAGGTAAGGTCGGGCAGACTTGCTGGGCCTATGGCTCTTATCTGCCGTCAATATCTATGTTTCTATGTTTATTTGGCTAAGTGTAGAGATATAAATTTGGTAAAAATCAGCATCCGCTTTGCCCTGAGGAAACCCCTGCGATCACTGGCGGTCACGTGGGGGGTGAAACGCGCATCGGCAGTGACGTAGGAAGTGGAGGTGGACGCGCCTGAAGGGACAGTTCGCTGTGGCATTCACGCTGTTCTATACTGGTCCGATGGTGAACCCCTAAGGCTGATTCAGTCTACATAACAACGGATTCGGGAAGTTCATTCGCTGAATATAAGTTGAACTTATAACTTTAAAAACTTTGATACTTCAGTCCGGTTTTTTTTTCTCCAGATTCCGGAGGGTGCTTTGATGCACTACTTGTTAATATGGTTCTATCTAACTGGACAAATCAAAGACTGTCTGTGGGTGTTCTAACTACACCGCTTCAACAACTACTTGTGTGCAACCATTCATCTTGTACTATGTTTGATAGATTTTACGAGATACTGCATTAACACTATCTGCATTATATCTACTGTGAAAGACAAAACGACTTGTTTTGGGGCTGTTTTAACATAGATCCAGATACTTGTATATTCATGACACCTGATACCTCTTACCATATTGGTGGTGTCCGCTGAATACTGGAGTTGTTTTTTTCTCACCCCCACAGTCTTTCTTGTCTTAAAAATATATCTGTAAAAGTAAACAAATGTCTAAACCTTTATGCTAGCATTCAGTCAGTCTGTAACTTGGGGATGACAAACATAGATCCAGATCTACAATAACATGACACCTGATACCTCTAACTGTATTGGTGGTGTCCGCTGTTACTGGAGTTGTTTCCTAACCCCTTACAGTCTAAACTGCTCCCTATCATGTAAATTGGAGATGACTATGTAATATGCCGGCAAAATTACGTATTGTGCACAATACTTAGAGCTACACTCTAACTCCACTACGTATGACTCAGCTGTTAATGTGTTCATGCTGCTTGATCTAGATTACTTATACAGAAACATGCACTGACATAGATCCTCAAGGATCACTACGGTGGCGGATTTTACGTCTAGTACGTAACCACCCTCTAGTGGAGGTGTTGTCAGTACATACCGCTCACAGTTTCAGCGATCTATTTGTTGTTCTATGTATATATATTTAATAATTTTTTACAGCGTTAACTGTGCTAAGGCATAAATCTATCTACGCTTCCTTTGCTTATTTGGTTCATGTGTTTTATTTAATAATATTAGTCTCTTTGAATGGCCTGTTGGTCTGTGGTGGATGAGAATAGACTTCACTTGCCGCTAATTGCGGAGCTTGGCATTTGCTTAGCATCTATATTAAAAAAGGTGTGCTGAAATCCCTGTCTATCTTCATAACAATCTAATTGCGGTTGCTATTTAATCTCACTTTTTAATGTGAATATATATATATATATATATATATATATATATATATATATATACAGGGAGTGCACAATTATTAGGCAAGTTGTATTTTTGAGGATTAATTTTATTATTGAACAACAACCATGTTCTCAATGAACCCAAAAAACTCATTAATATCAAAGCTGAATAGTTTTGGAAGTAGTTTTTAATTTGTTTTTAGTTATAGCTATTTTAGGGGGATATCTGTGTGTGCGGGTGACTATTACTGTGCATAATTATTAGGCAACTTAATAAAAAACAAATTTATACCCATTTCAATTATTTATTTTTACCAGTGAAACCAATATAACATCTCAACATTTACAAATATACATTTCTGACATTCAAAAACAAAACAAAAACAAATTAGTGACCAATTTAGCCACCTTTCTTTGCAAGGACACCCAAAAGCCTGCCATCCATGGATTCTGTCAGTGTTTTGATCTGTTCACCATCAACATTGCGTGCAGCAGCAACCACAGCCTCCCAGACACTGTTCAGAGAGGTGTACTGTTTTCCCTCCTTGTAAATCTCACATTTGATGATGGACCACAGGTTCTCAATGGGGTTCAGATCAGGTGAACAAGGAGGCCATGTCATTAGATTTTCTTCTTTTATACCCTTTCTTGCCAGCCACGCTGTGGAGTACTTGGACGCGTGTGATGGAGCATTGTCCTGCATGAAAATCATGTTTTTCTTGAAGGATGCAGACTTCTTCCTGTACCACTGCTTGAAGAAGGTGTCTTCCAGAAACTGGCAGTAGGACTGGGAGTTGAGCTTGACTCCATCCTCAACCCGAAAAGGCCCCAGAAGCTCATCTTTGATGACACCAGCCCAAACCAGTACTCCACCTCCACCTTGCTGGTGTCTGAGTCGGACTGGAGCTCTCTGCCCTTTACCAATCCAGCCACGGGCCCATCCATCTGGCCCATCAAGACTCACTCTCATTTCATCAGTCCATAAAACCTTGAGATATTTCTTGTCCCAGTCTTGACGTTTCAGCTTGTGTGTCTTGTTCAGTGGTGGTCGTCTTTCAGCCTTTCTTACCTTGGCCATGTCTCTGAGTATTGCACACCTTGTGCTTTTGGGCACTCCAGTGATGTTGCAGCTCTGAAATATGGCCAAACTGGTGGCAAGTGGCATCTTGGCAGCTGCACGCTTGACTTTTCTCAGTTCATGGGCAGTTATTTTGCGCCTTGGTTTTTCCACACGCTTCTTGCGACCCTGACTATTTTGAATGAAACGCTTGATTGTTCGATGATCACGCTTCAGAAGCTTTGCAATTTTAAGAGTGCTGCATCCCTCTGCAAGATATCTCACTATTTTTGACTTTTCTGAGCCTGTCAAGTCCTTCTTTTGACCCATTTTGCCAAAGGAAAGGAAGTTGCCTAATAATTATGCACACCTGATATAGGGTGTTGATATCATTAGACCACACCCCTTCTCATTACAGAGATGCACATCACCTAATATGCTTAATTGGTAGTAGGCTTTCGAGCCTATAAAGCTTGGAGTAAGACAACATGAATAAAGAGGATGATGTGGTCAAAATACTCATTTGCCTAATAATTCTGCACTCCCTGTATATATATATATATATATATATATATATATATATATATATATATATGAATTGTGCTAGTACCTACATATGATGCTTTGCATATATTAATTGTTATTATATATATATATATATATATATATATATATATATATATATATATATATATATATATATATATATATAGAAAGTAATGAAGAGTGCACTCACCAGGACTTTTCAAAGTTTTATTCCAATTATGTAATTTGAAAAGTCCTGGTGAGTGCACTCTTCATTACTTTCTATTTACCTATCTGCTGCACCCTGGGCATGTGATTTGGATTTCTGGAGTGCTTGTCTACTTTGAACTTTATATATATATATATATATATATATATATATATATATATATATATATATATATATATATATATATCATAACAATTAATAATCAAACATCATACATAGGTACCAGCACATTCATTATTTTTGCCAGCGCTGCACTAAATATTGATTTACTCATGTCCAAAACCAGCAGCAACAAAGGTAAACCACATTATCTGGTTGTGTTAAATTAATAATCACAGTGTACGCTGGATTGCTCATTAGACTTTTGTAATAGCATGCAAAGTAAATCACAGTCAATGGATAGTACAATTTCTCATGGACCATTCTCTTTTGTGGGCTGTCTTGGAAAAGGATTTTGGCTTATCTTTATTTTAATTTTTAATTGTTTAGAAGCTTTGTTTTTGAGAAACAATAGGTGATTTTTATTTATTATAATGTACTAAAAGTGTATATATGAATTAATTAGATACTTTAACACCTGTCAGTGTTCCTTTTGTGAGCACTTAGGGAACAACTGCTGTGGTTGTACACTCATTGGGTCATAATTACACCTTAAGGAGCTACTATGTAGCATTTAGGGATAAATAAGGTATACATATGTTTCCAACTGTCAAAGGGTCAATGTATGTACCATTTAATCCCCCAAACAGGTACAATCACTTGTGTGACTAAAAGATTGAGGGAGATGGGTGACTCAAGGCTGCCAAACCCTGCAAGTCCATATAATTTGTGCACCTGAGCATTATTATTTCCCAAGATGGTAAACAGTTATATATTAAACTTACTACATAAAGTTTTTCACAGTGATCTCAATTATTCAATGAACACATAATTTGCAATCACCCAAAATTAATTTAACATACATGTTGTACAGCAAAACAGTTAATATTCAATGATTGTTGGTTATATGCAAGAGGGGGACAAAACAACAACAAATACTTAACAACCCATATCTTCACTGGCGTTGTGTTGCTGGTTCTAAATAGCACACAAGCACTTCATTAACATTTTAATGTATATATTTTTTTAATTAATATTTAAAAGGCAAACCTTTTAGAATATTCTTTCATATTAACTGAAGAAACCAATGCAACAGGGAATTGGTGGCAATTTTAAGTAGCAAATATTTTCTCTCTCAACAAATGTATGACATAAAATAAGCTTCAAAATACAATCTTTTAACATACTTGATTTAAATGAAAATACATTAAAAAAATAATACTTTACAGTGATAGAACTACATATATTATCTGGCTCTTCTAAATATGAAACAACAGAACAATAATCACAAACCCACATGCAAACACCAAATAAAAAGTTGTATGTGGATGATAAATGTTTACTGAAACAGTGAAAATTCTTTACTTGACAAAAAAAAATATGAAATACACAATCATAGGAGAACTTTTTTTATTATAATTTTTTTATTTTAGAAAAGACTAGTAGAGATTAGTATACCATCTACTTAATTTGTCCACAATGGCTGTCCCTTGCAATTTAATAAACCTGCTTATTCACAGGACATCTGTGAACCATGGTAACATTAGTACCCTTTCTTTATGTGGCATGTCATAGGACTTTGGAAGAGAAATGGCTAGACAGCAATTCTACCTTTTGAAAGTATGAGACAAAAGGGTATAGTTATAATTGTTTCCCCAGGTAAATGTAAACCTAATGTTGGTTTATACATGTAACCCTAGCAAAATGGATATTTGAGTAACTATGCAACTGTGAACAATATATCATGTCTACAAGTTAGCATGTGAATTGCCACTTTGTCTCTTTCTCTTAGATACAACAATCTAATAAGGATACAAAATAACTGTTTATTTCAATGTTACTCTCAATGGGATCGGGATTATTTTCTACTCTAAACAGAGAATGCATTCTCCCATATTCTGGCATGTGCTTAGAAAAATTGTAATGTTCATTTTATTTTTACATTTTATACATCATTAGGCAGCTATATTATAGCAGCTTTTCCACCAGTATTAATAGTATTTATAGTGAGGAATAAATATATGTACTAAAATGTTTCACTGTTGCGCTGCTAGCACAGTTTCCATCCAGACTTAGCCATGTTTTCCAAGCCGATAGTTTTGTTTATATCAAGAAGAAAAATGAAGGACCTTTTTTTTAAAACATTTACCCATATGTTTTAATGTAAACATTTTATTCACCCGCATTTATATAAGAGAAAGTAGCTCTGTACAGTTGGACAGACCTATATCATGCACAAATGTGTCAACTGCGTGCAACAAATATTAGACAGACAGCAATAACTAATTTATTGGGAGATCCTGGGCCCTAATTCTATTCCTTATCTGATAGAGGAAAATGTCCTATTAATTATCATCCATGCCACTGAGGCAAAACCACATGGCAGAGTTAATGTTGTGATAGAAATCCCTAATTCCCATTGCCTAACTGTATGTAGACAGGCAAATATTTTGCCCACAGCAATGTGTTTCACAAAGGCAGTACATATCAGGCACTTCTTCTTAAAGAGCATTATACAACTTAAAGGGGCATTATAAACTCATTTTTTCTTTGCTTAAATGTTTTGTAGATGATCTATTTATATGCAAACAATTGGGATCAGAATTCCCTAAAAATAAATGCTTTTGTAGCACTCTTTGCCCAGACTGATTGTAGAGGCAAAAATGTGTTTAAAATGTAACTTTTATTTAAACAACGTAAAAGATGGGTGAAAACAAGCAAATTAAAATCCCCATCCTGAGCACTTGGGATGTGAGAGTATCAGCGAGCCCTATATTGCATAAATGTCATATCAGGACTCACTGAATATCGGTAAACAGATCTCTATATATGGGTTTTCTGGTAAAAGTAGGCTATAAGAGTTATTGAAACCTATATCTCATGGTCCTCTGAATTATTTAGGATTGTACCATACACTTCCTTGTTCTATGTGCATATAAAGTGTAATCACCAGTAATTGTTTATCATCTGGATATACATGAAATGATTGTTGATGCACATGAACAGGCCCTGTGTATGTACAGATTCTGTTTATAATATTGGTTGGTTGACAAGGATTCAGTCTAATGGGACAGCAGTGTATCAGTGAATAAATTGTCACAATTGGGTGTGAGTAAAGATTGGTTCATCTGTAAACCAAAATTCCTTCCAAGTGGCCTTTATCTTAGAACTGTGATATGTTAGTTATGAATTGTAACCTTTGTTACTGATTTCAGTAAGTACTGTCAACATGAGTTTCTTACTGTTCTATTTGTGAAAGTTTTGTTTATATCCAATTAATGTGCTTGTATTATGTGTACGCGTTGGTTCACCACTAGTATTATCTCTTCCTAATGTACAGAGTGAATCTAGTATAACTGAATAATGGTAAGTCCTCTATGGACCATTTTTTAACATGAATTCAAGTCTGTACATTAGATCTTTCAAGGAAACACATGTGCTAGAGATGATGTGTTTATCAGTTGTTTATCATTACAATTAATATTGATTTGAGTTGTTATATAATTGATATATTGCTAATCATGTGCTGTTACCGGTTGGCGTGTATCAACTCTTGTATAGTAATAATATAGTTGGAGGCAATATTTTGCATAAGCAGCCTGTCTCTGGCAGTTAATATACAGGTAACATTGATCAATTCATGTGCGGATTTAAAGTATACTGACAATTTGTGAAATGCACAAGCGTTATGTATTATTATCTACGGGACACCAATTCAAAGTGGTATTACTAGCTGTTAGTGTACCGCTCTTATTGTTAGGTTGAACTGCTATTACACGCCACCATTCAACGTCTTGCATATAAATTAACAAATTGTGAATCAATATATTACAGAATGGCGCTCTTTCTGAGCAACTGATATTTTGCTAGTCATATGCTGTTAACGGTTGGCGTGCGTCAACTCTTGTATAATTACGCTCCACCATTCACAGTCTTGCATGCAAATTAGCTTGTGTTTACTTAAAGTATCACAGATAGTATTCTCTGACTGTACTGATATTATAATACACCACCTCGTAACCGTTTTACATTACAAAGGTTTCTTTGGGCACTCGTATTCTTGCTGATTTAACTAATATATAAATGTGCGTTCAAACAGTATGATGTTAATGTTTTTGTAACTATTTCAAATTCGACTATTGCGTTACTTGTCCATCTATGTAGTTAGACTTATCCTTGTCCCCCTTATATACTTAACAAATGTAGAAGTTCTGAGGTAGGTAAAATAATTTTTAGCACTACTATATCAGTTGTTAGCGATCCCCATATATAGGGATTTTGATCTTTAAGTATAGCAGGTTATTTCATATTTTAACATCCATTTAGCTCAGATAGATTATAAATTAAAATTACAACAACATATGGGACCCCATCATCCCACACAACCCCCCTGACGCGTTTTGCCTGCTAAGGCTTTATCAAAGTGCTACAAAAACATTTATTTTCAGGGAAATCTAATCCCAATTGTTTGCATGTTTTGAACAAAATGCTAGCACTACTCCTCATGAAAGAACATTAAACTGATAATAATATACTAAGTATCTTGTGAATAAATATATTAGAGGAGTTTGCCTTTATAGTGCCCTTGTCATTGTGTGTGTAGTATAATGATCTATTTATATAGCCCATAAAGGTTTTTTTTTTTTTAAATGTATAGTTTTGCTTATTTTTTAAATAACATTGCTCTGATTTTCAGACTCCTAACCAAGCCCCAAAGTTTTATGAGAATTACCGTCAGCTACCTTCTCCAGCTCAACTTGCTCCTGTTTGTGTAAAGGGTCTTTCCATATGCAAAAGAAGGGGGAGGGGTGTCTTATTTCACACTTGCAGTGGGATTTCAAGCTACCTTTTCAACAGAGCTAAACTGAGAGCTTCTAAGTAAGTTTTCAAACAGTTTTATACTGGATTTTTATATCAGTATCTGTGCATCTTATTCTTTATAGTAGTGTCTATTACATGCAGTTATATAAAAATCAGTGTATACTGTCCCTTTAACCCAGTTGTACATTTCAGCCTGTATTTGCCTGGAGGTGCAGATATTTCCTTTTCAAAGACACAAGTCAAAATTAGACATCCATGATTTAGATAAAGCATACAATATATATATATATATATATATATATATATATATATATATATCTATATATATATATATATATATATATATATATATATATATATATATATATCTATCTATCTATCTATCTATCTATATATATATATATATATATATATATATATATATATATATATACACACACACACATACCTACAATACTGTTTTCATCATGTGCCTTTTACAAAGGATAATAGTTCCATCAAATAGGGCAACCTAGGGAAAATTCTCTCTGGAATTGTCCAGATAGTTATTCTATGTGCAATTTTATTTGTGCTTTGAACAAGTGGGCAGCATCACATAAGCCAAGACATTATATCTTTGTCTATCCCAATTGAACATTTTTTATTTCCTATTTTGTACTTGACTACAATTCTTGTGGACTACCTGAAAGGTCTGATACCTAGCTTGTAACATGCTTACATGACCACGCTGCAAACAACCTGCATAAACTTGACCATTGCCTATCTGCTCATTATAGATTTTGATTTGTTCTGCTACTTGTGCACTGGCTCTGCAGACCTGTCCATAATAATTGTCCAGACCTTTGACCTATTTGTATGCGTTTGTTTTCCTCTGACTTGCCCAACCAGTTTCTCTTCTCTGTTAAGATTGTTATTATTGATTTGTTGCTTGGATCAGGTAATAACCTATATTCCTGCTTGTTACTTGTTGCTGGTTATTTTTTACTGACCTCCGACTTGATAAACAAAGGCTGGGTCTTGTAGCTTTTGGCTACTTTAAATAATTGAGGGTTATAAATATATCTGGAATTGACAAATCTTGGTAGCCATGGAGCCACAGGTCCTAACAATATTAATATATTTGCATGCATAAAATCTGGTAACATACAGTTTTAGTATACAAAGCAGGTGTCTCAATACTATGCATTGTATCATCCAAGAATTATTGAAGATTAATTTATATTGTAGTTGAAAACAAAATAATGACATTATTATTACTATGATTGTTTATCTGGACAAATGAAAAAATTAATTTGTAAATGTTGGTAAGTGGAGATGTGAACTGTAAGTGAATAAAAAAAATGTATATTATCTTATTTTCCTACAGAAATGTATACAATGCCTTTGAAACGTTTCCTTTAAACAAATATTAAAATCTCTTCAACTCTGGCTGAGGAGTCTTGCATTGATTGATATAAATCAAACTTCTTATTTAATTTAGCTTTATAAACATATGGTTGTACCTTTTTTATCATTTTAAAGAAAACGTGCAGCTTCTCACAAAGAAAATACAATATAAATAGCAACATGATTAGATCTCTATTATATATAATGTATAGCTTCAATAAGGTGCAGTTCTAAACAAAACACCATTCCAGTAAATAGGCCATTATCAACATTAAGGTGGCTGATTCTGGGTGTAACTGTACATAAACAAGACAGGGAACAGGCAACACCTTCCATACATTTAGTATCTCTAGTAACATTTTAAATTAAACATATTTACATTTTATAACTCATACTATTATAACATACAAATGATACACAGATATAATTTAGGGTGTCTTATAGCAATTGAGTGTTTACCTTTCCAGTAAATAGTTCAGTAGTGAATTGTTAAGAATATACATTTTGTTTTAAAATTAATAAAACAATAATAAAAAGGATATGTTAGAGGGGAATGTATACAAACATCTTATTCTTTTTAATTAAGGGCAATGAGCCAAAAGTTTATCAACACATGACTGTCTATGGTGGGGGGCAGGCAAAGGGGAGTATATGCCACCCCTGGATTTTCCTCCCCACCTGAAGTACCAACTGAAGGAAGAAAAGAACAATTGAATGTCTGTTTTTTTAAAAATTCCCCTGAATGTAGCTTTATTTTAGAGGTAGAAAAACAGTATTCTGGTAGTTACATAGCAATTTTGAATTTGTAATTCACTATTTCAATTTCAGTACTGTGCCTCTGCAGTTCTAGACTCTAATTCCCAGCATGCATTGTACAGTAGTGGGGAGTGAGCTTCCTGGAAGGCAGAAAGTTTTGCATGAGGTCACGCCTCCTTGCTGTGTGCATGTATGTGCTATGAACCATGAGCCATGTATGGGGATTTCCACTCACACTTTCTGTGCAGAGTGCTATTCACATATTGAAATAGTTTACCAATATCACAAACAGAGGAATATTTGCCTAATGTAGTTAAAGGGACAGTAAACGTAAAAAATAATGTTATATAATTCTGCACATAGGCGTATTCTCTGTGTGTGTTTGGCCATTTTAGGCGTATTCTCTGTGTGTGTTTGGCCATTTAATAGTAATAACATGGGAATACTCTGTCAATTGTTTTAGAGGCTGCCTCCTCCCCATATTGTGTAGAAACGTTTTGTGACAGCCACTCAGAACAGCTCCTACCGGTGTTCCTGAATTGCATAGACTAGTGTACATGTTGTTGGGGTCAATCCCCTTTTTTCAGTCAGTTTTCCTCTGCAATCCATAAACGGCTTCTTGCAGTTTGAGCTGGGCTGTGTGGCTGTTAGATAATCAGAGAATCCCTCATTTTTGATTTGTCCTACTTGGTCATACACACACTATGTATATAACGGTTTTATTCTAAGTTTTAAACATTCACTTTGTTTTTGTACACTTTCAGTGTATCTTTTATTACCTTAATTTAGTAAAAGTTAAGTTTTAAATATCCTTATCTGGCATCTCCCTATTTAGTTTGTAGGTTCCTATACCTTGTCAGATATTGAACCTTTTTTGAGTGCTGAGGTACTGTCACTTTTCTCCTTTTTGCTTTTTCTATAACATTATATTAGCCTTATCGTTATAAAACCTTATTTGCCCTTTGAATTTTTTTAAAAATTGAAAGGCTCTCTGCACTCTGCTGAGCGGGTCTGTTTTTTTTCCACAGCACATCGGGCCAGCTGTATAGTCACAGCCCGACCCGACCGTGCCATAACACTAAGTGCAGCTCGCTCCTGCTGTCAGACAGAGCAGGAGCGAGCTGCACTTAGTGTTATGGCGCGGTCGGGCCGGGCTGTTACTATACAGCTGGCCCGATGCACTGTGTAAAAAAAACAGACCCGCTCAGCAGAGCGCAGAGAGTGGGTCTGAAAACCTGTCATATTTTTTTAAAAATTCAAAGGGCAAATAAGGTTTTATAACGATAAGGCTAATATAATATTATATAATTCTGCACTATGTGCAGAATTATATAACATTATTTTTTATATGTACTGACACTTTAATGAACTGTTAGCAGTTTTAGGCTTTATATATATAGGATAACTTCCATGGCTCCTTTGTAATTAATTTTGATTAACTTTTATAATGCAAACAAGGCACTAAATAGTAAATAAAAACTATATGCTCCTTCTATTTTCATTAACAAGCTAGAAGTCTGTATAAAGACATTCATTTTATTAAACCCCAAAAAATAAAGAAATGCGTAAAAATGTATTAACGTTTAGGATATAGTGACTCCAAAATGTTTAGTGCACTAGTAAACTAGGAGTAGTAGAATTTTACAATAATTTTCAACTCCCAACATTAACTGAATCACACTAAAACTGTGTACAGTGATAACAACAGCATATTGTTCCATGCAATTAAACAGAGAATAATTTATTATTTATGCATAGAGTAGTTCATTTAATATGCAGTTCTGGGAAAAATGCAACAATACTGGTAACAATACTAATTTGAGTACATTTTAATACCTATTGCATTTTAGATTTTGGGTGTCTGTGAGAACTTGTTTTATTGGTATGAAAGGGATAGGAAAGCTAAAGTTAAACTTGCATGATTCAGATAGAACATGTAATTTTAAGATACTTTTAAATCTACTTCTATTTTCTAAGTGCTTCATTCTTTTGGTATTCTTTGTTGAAAAATAATATGCAGATATCCTACATTAGAGGGAGCTAGCTGCTGATTGTTGCCTGCATACATTTTTCCTCTTGTGATTGGCTAACTAGATGTTTTTAGCTAGCTGCCAGGCAAGGGTATAACTAGAAACCTCAGGGCCCAGGTTAAGAAGGACTCCTCCCCCCATACATATCTTTTTTTTTTTTTTTTTTTTTAACATTTAACACAGAAAAAAAATGTGAATCAGATTACATGTCTGCAAAAGGAGGTACCCTGTGCCCACAGTCTTTGAGATGGTCTGACCCCCTATTACTGTATATAGTGACACTGTTTAACCCACCAGTACTGTATATAGTGAGTTAGTGACACATTCTGTAATCTGCCGGTGAGATGGCTGGCCTGACCCTACCCATCTCAGTACTTTATAAAGTGACCACAATAGTCTGTGACATGGTCCAGCCCCCCGTACTGTATATAGTGGTAGTGTTTACCCCCTGCCCCCCCATGCCGTAATAACAAGGTCTGTAATTTGCTGGTTCCACAAACATATGCACACACACACACACTCACATACATGCATAAATACAAACACAGTCACCTACATAAATACACACACACATAATCACCAATGGGTAAGACAGAAACATTAACCCCTGTAGTCATAAACAGAGACACTAGTGAATCATCACATCACACTCACATGATATCAGTGCAGGTAGTGGCAGATCAATGTTTTTTATTGGAAAAATTTTTTTGAAGCTGGGCCCCCACCCTTGAGGGCCCCGTCGCAGTTGTGAACCTCTGCACCCCCTGTAGTTCTGCCCCTGCTGCCAGGAGTGTAACACTGTTCAGCAAAGGATAACAAGATAATGAAGAAAATTTGATAATAGAAGTAAACTGGAAAGTTGTTTAAAATTGTATGTTCTATCTAAATCATGAAAGACAATTTTGGGGTTTCCTCTCTTTTTAAGCAAATATTTTAATACCAATTCAAACAGGATGATTATCCTTTTCTTCCTTCTTTAAGGCATGTTATATTTTCATTTGTATATGAAAATATCTATGTATTATTTAGATGCTAAGTAGATGTTTTCATGATAACACGCTGTAATTGTAATAGCAGCTATTTTCATGGAATCAAAGGGAAATGTTATTGGTAACACCAGCAAGTGAATGCAATCTTATTATTATTATTATACTTTGGATCATTTGCAATACATTGGGTAACAGGGAATGTAAATGAAAACCAATCTATTTTAGTGGTTTAATTCTTCTTGACTTTAATTTGGATCTATCTTGAATGGTGGGTAATTCAACTCAAAATGCATTTGGCTCCTAATAATTAACTTACATTGTGAATCTACACTAGCTTTGGAAAGTTGATGGAGCGGCTCACAGATTTGTATAGATCAGTGGTGTTAAGAGCCGATTATCTAAATTTTGCAAGCATGGAGTGAACTATTATTTTGCCAACCCTTATATTGGCAGAACTCACTCAATTCTCTAATATGGGCTGAATCAGGAAGTCCCAGTAAATGGTGAGATACCTCCCATAGGAAGTAATGAAGCTGTCTGGAATTCAGAATCACACAGGGAGAGCGATGGCAACAGGGCACCTGGTACTGATTTTTTTTTTAAAAACACATTCAGCTAGATTACAAGTTTGTGCATTCGTCTTTTAATGTTGAAAATATAGCATTTTCAGCATTAAAACAGCACCGCAGCCATGACAAGTCTTATCGGTATAGATTTACCACAAGCCTTTTAGCCTGTAACGCAAGGTCAGTACCGCACTCGTAAAAGGATTCCCATAGTGCTGCCATTACGATTTTTGTGGTGAGGCTAAAAAACCTGTGGTACAGCCTAAAACGGCAAGATCCGTAACGCCATCTGAAAGCAGTAGTTATGAGTTTTATGCTACAAATCTGTTACAAAAAACTCATAAATAAACTGCTATAAAGTACACTAAACACCAATAAACTACCTATTAACCCCTAAACCGAGGCCCTCCTGCATCACAAACACTATATTAAATTTATTAACCCCTAATCTGCTGCTCCCAATATCGGCACCACTAAAAAAAACTATTAACCCTATTCCACCACTCCCAGACATCGTCACCACTATAATAAATGTATTAACCCCTAAACTGCCGCCCTCCCGCATAGCAAACACTATTTAAATTTAATTAACCCCTAATCTGCCCTCTGCCCACAACGCCCCACTATACTAAAGTTATTAAGCCCTACACCGCCGCCACTATAATAAACCTGTTAACCCCTAAACCACAAGCCCCACACAACGAAATATACTAAATTAAACTAGTAACCCCTAAACCTAACACCCCTAACTTTATATTAAAATTACAAGTTCCCTAGCTTAAATTAAATTAAAATTTACCTGTCAAATTAAAAGAACTAAGTTTAAACTAACAATGAAACAAATAATTAATAAACTAAAATTAAACTAACTACCATTTAAATTAAACTAAAATATGCATTAAAAAAATCCTAACATTACTCTAAAAATTACAAACTATCTAATTGCAAAAAATAAAGACAAAATTACAAAAAATAACAAACACAAAATTACGAAAAATAACAAACAAAATTATCCAAAATAAAAAAGAATTACACCTAGTCTAATAGCCCTATCAAATAAAAAAGCCCACCCAAAATATAAAAAACCTTAGCCTACAATAAACTACCAATAGCCCTTAAAAAGGCCTTTTGTAGGGCATTGCCCTAAGTTAAACAGCTCTTTTACCTGTAAAAAAAATACAAAGACCCCCCAACAGTAAAACCCACCACCCAACCAAACCCCCAAAATAAAAAACATAAGCTACCTATTGCCCTGAAAAGGGCATTTTAAGCAGCTCTCATTCTATTGGATGATTCATCATCCAATAAAATGAGAGCTGCTTAAATCCTACTGGCTGATTTGAACAGCTAATAGGATTTTAGCATCTCTAATTCCTATTGGCTGATTCAAAATTTTCAGCCAATAGTAATGCAAAGGACGCCATCTTGAATCGTGTATCTTGCATTGAAGATCCAGTGTACGGAGGCGACCGTATGAAGAGGATACTGTGTGCCAGATGTCTTCAGGATGGACCCCTCTGCGCCACCAGGATCAAGATAGAAGAGGCGGCCTGGATGAAGTCTTCTCGTCACCTGGATGAGGACTTCGCCGCCTGGATGAAGATAGAGAGGCCACCTGGATGAAGACTTTGCTGCCTGGATTAAGATCGTTCAAGCGTAGGCTGACCATACTGCCGCTTTAAAAAGGGACACATATGAAAAATACATATGTCAGGGCTGTTTTCAGGGCTGTTTAAAGAAATGGTTTTGTATAAGAACCCTCACATATGTATTTTTCATATGTGTTCCTTCTTAAAGCGGCAATATGGTCAGCCTATTCAAGTGGGACTTCAAAAACTGTAAGTGGATCGTCGGGGTTAGTGATAGGTTTTTTAAGGGTTTTTAGGTGTGTTTTTTTTTAGATTAGAGTTTGGCAGCAAAAATAGCTAAATGCCCATTTTAGGGCAATGCTTATACAAATTCCCTTTTCAGGGAAATGGGTAGCTTAGGTTTTTTTAGATATCTTTTTTATTTTGTGAGTTTGGGGGGTGGTGATTTGTAATGTTATTGGGTCTTTGTAAAAAAAAAATTAGGTTAAAGAGCTGTTTAATTTAGTTTTTTATTTTGGCGTGTTTTTTTAAATGGGTATTTTTTCAGGGCAATGGGTAGATTAGGTTTTACTTTAAATTTATTTTGTGGGTTTGGGGGTTGTTGGTTTGTATACTGTTAAGGGGTGTTTGTTTTCTTTTGTAGCAAAAGAACTGTTAACTTTAGGGCAATGCCCTACAAAAGGCCCTTATAAGGTTCCACAAAAGGCCCTTTTAAGGGCCCTTGGTAGTTTATTCTAGATTAGACTTTTTCATTTTGGGGTGTTTTTTTTTTTCAAAGGTTATTAGAATAGGAATACTTTTTTATTTTTTTTGATAATTTTGTTTGTTATTTTTTTGTAATGGTAGTTTTTTTTATTTTTTGTAATTTTAGGTTTTAGTGTAAGGCAGGTTATGTTTTATTTGACACATAAGTTTGTATTTATTTTAACTAGGTAGTTAGTAAATAGTTAATAACTATTTACTAACTAATCTACCTAGTTAAAATAAATACAAACTTACCTGTGAAAAAAAAATAAAACCTAAGGCCTTGATTTAGAGTTTGGCGTTAGCCGTCAAAAGCAGCATTAAGGGGTCCTAACGCTGCTTTTTACCGCCCGCTGGTATTTAGAGTCAGACAGGAATGGCTCTACCGCTTACTTTCTTTCCGCGACTCGAGGCTACCGCAGATCCTCTTACGTCAATTGCGTATCCTATCTTTTCTATGGGATTTGCCTAATGCTGGTATTTCAAGTCTTGTAAGAAGTGAGTGGTAGAGCCTCTACTGACAAGACTCCTACCATCAAAAAAAGTCAGTAGTTAAGAGCTTTATGGGCTAACGCAGGAAAATAAAGCTCTTAACTACTGTGCTATAAAGTACACTAACACCCATAAACTACCTATGAACCCCTAAACCGAGGCCCCCCCACATCGCAAACCCTATAATAGTTTTATTTAACCCCTAATCTGCCGCTCTGGACACCGCCGCAACCTACATTATACCTATGAACCCCTTATCTGCTGCCCCTAACATCGCTGTCACCTACATTATATTTATTACCCACTAATCTGCCCCCCCCAACGTCTCCGCCACCTACCTACACTTATTAACCCCTAATCTTCCGACAGGACCTCGCCGCCACTATAATAAATGTATTAACCCCTAAACCACCGCACTCCCGCCTCACAAACACTATAATAAATGTTATTAACCCCTAATCTGCCCCCCAACGTTGCCGTCACCTACCTACAATTATTAACCCCTGATCTGCCGCCCCCAACGTCGCTGCTACTATAATAAAGTTATTAACCCCTAAACCTAAGTCTAACCCTAACCCTAACACCCCCTAACTTAAATATAATTTAAATTAATCTAAATAAATTTACTATAATTAAATAAATTATTCCTATTTAAAACTAAATACTTACCTATAAAATAAACCCTAATATAGCTACAATATAACTATTAGTTACATTGTAGCTATTATAGGATTTATATATATTTTACAGGCAACTTAGTATTTATTTTAACTAGGTGCAATAGCTATTAAATAGTTAATAACTATTTAATAGCTATCTAGTTAAAATAATTACAAAATTATCTGTAAAATAAATCCTAACCTAAGTTACAAATACACCTAACACTAAACTATCAATAAATGAATTAAATAAATTAACTACAATTAGCTAAACTAAAATACAATTAAATAAACTAATCTATAATACAAAAAACACTAAATTACAAAAAAAAAAAAAATTACAAGAAGTTTAAACTAATTACACCTAATCTAATGCCCCGCAAAAAGCCCTTTTAAAGGCTGGTAAAAGAGCTGATTACTTTGTAATTTAGATAAGGGTAGGGCATTTTATTATTTTGGGGGGCTTTTTTATTTCATTAGGGGGCTTAGATTAGTTGTAATTAGTTTAAACTTCTTGTAATTTTTTTTATTTTCTGTAATTTAGTGTTTGGTTTTTTTTGTATTATAGATTAGTTTATTTAATTGTATTTTAGTTTAGCTAATTGTAGTTAATTATTTAATTAATTTATTGATAGTGTTGTGTTAGGTGTATTTGTAACTTAGGTTAGGATTTATTTTACAGGTAATTTTGTAATTATTTTAACTAGGTAGCTATTAAATAGTTATTAACTATTTAATAGCTATTGTACCTAGTTAAAATAAATACAAAGTTGCCTGCAAAATAAATATAAATCCTAAAATAGCTACAATGTAACTAATAGTTGTATTGTAGCTATATTAGGGTTTATTTTATAGGTAAGTATTAAGTTTTAAATAGGAATAATTTATTTAATTATAGTAAATTTATTTAGATTTCTTTAAATTATATTTAAGTTAGGGGGGTGTTAGGGTTAGGTTTAGACTTAAGTTTAGGGGTTAATAACTTTATAATAGTAGCAGCGACGTTGGGGACGGCAGATTAGGGGTTAATAATTGTAGGTAGGTGGCGGCGATTTGGGGGGGGGGCAGATTAGGGGTTAATAACATTTATTATAGTGTTTGCGAGGCGGGAGTGCGGCGGTTTAGGGGTTAATACATTTATTATAGTGGCGGCGAGGTCCGGTCGGCAGATTAAGGGTTAATAAGTGTAGGTAGGTGGCGGCGACATTGGGGGCGCAGATTAGGGGGTAATATAATATAGGTGTCGGCGATGTTAGGGTCAGTAGATTAGGGGTTCATAGCTCTAATGTAGGTTGCGGCAGTGTCTGGAGCGGCAGATTTGGGGTTAATAATATAATGTAGGTTGCAACAATGTGGGGGGTGGCAGATTAGGGGTTTATAAGTGTAAGGTTAAGGGTGTTTAGACTTGGGGTTCATGTTAGGGTGTTAGGTGTAGACTTAGAGAGTGTTTCCCCATAGGAAACAATGGGGCTGCTTTAGGAGCTGAACGCTGCTTTTTTGCAGGTGTTAGGTTTTTTTCAGCCAGCTCAGCCCCATTGTATCTTATAAGGGTTATCGTGCACGAGCACGTTTTTCCAGCTTACCGCCACCATAAGCAACACTGGTATTGAGGGTTGAAGTGGAGCTAAATTATGCTCAACGCTCCCTTTTCTGAGGCTAACGCAGCCATTCAGACAACTCTAAAAACCAGCGTTGTCTTAAGGGTGCGCTGGGAAAAAAAAGCAGCGTTAGCGCCGCAGGTCTTTACCAACAAAACTCTAAATCTAGGCAAATGTTAGCTACAATCTAACTATTAGTTATATTGTTGATAGCTTAGGTTTTATTTCAGAGGTAAGTATGTATTTAGTTTTAAATAGGTATTATTTAGTTAATAATTGTAATTTTAGTTTAGCTCTATTTTAATTATGTTAAAGTTAAGGGGTGTTAGGGTTAGGGTTACGTAAGGGTTAGGTTTAGGGGTTAATATAGTTTAATTTAGGTTGTTGTGATGTGGGGGGGCTGGTGGTTTAGGGGTTAATAGGTTTATTTAGGAGTAGTGATGTGGGAGGCCAGAGGTTTAGGGGTTAATAACTTTATTTAGTGGCAACGATGTTGGGGAGCGGTGGAATAGGGGTTAATAGTTTTATTTAGGTGGTGGTGATATCGGGGGCGGCAGATTAGGGGTTAAAAACATTATGTAGGTATCTGCAATGTTGGTTGGCGGCAGATTAGGGGTGTTTAGACTCAGGGTTTATGTTAGGGTGTTAGGTTTAAACGTTAGCTTTTTTCCTCATAGACATCAATGGGGCTGCGTTATGGAGCTTTTCATTCTGCGATCGCAAGTGAACACGTCAAAACAGCGCTTGTTTTATGTGCGGTATGGAGCTTTAAAAACTTGTAATGGCTGCGCTATAGGGTCTTAAATAATTCAACTTTTGTTGCGTTCGTTAATTTCCCTATAGCGCGCATAACTCGTAATCTAGCTGATTGTAATCAAATTATTATTATTATTTTAATACTTGCATTTTCTGCTAGCTTTTCTTACATATGTTTTATATCAGTGCATTAAGTATGAAGAGCCAAACTCATCAGCATTTATTTGTTGAGATAAAACAGCAAGACCTGCATACATAACATGCATAAACCACAAGACCTGTGAGAAAACGTCAGATGCACAAAATAAGATCCAGTTCAGATCACTCTCAGATGCTGCGAAACTCATTTCACTATAAGACAATAAAGTAAACTAAGCATATTATACTTTGTATGATCTTAACTTTGTATTTTTTAAACTACATTTTAATTTAGAATTTTATTGCATAAATCCCTATGGCAAAACCCCTTTAGTAGTGCTGGTCTCGCCAACAGTGAGGACACCCTGCTGTTTCTGCATGCCTCAGCAGTGGAAGGGTACAGTAGCCATTGCAAAGGATTTAGTGCACAACCAGAGTGCCGCTCTAAAGGAGAGCTAAGGGTGAAAACGAAAAGAGGAAGGAATGTTAAAATTATATAATTTTAAATGTATTCAACCAGAAATATAAAAGCAATCAACCAAAGTAATACATTCAGTTAGATATAGTGGAACATTGATTGTTATATAGCAAAAAAGTCACAGTATAAAAAGTCCCAGTCTAAAAAAGTCATAAACTCATGTCTAATATGTCCACAACCATATATATAAAAAATAAATGTAAACTAGAAAGTGTGTACTGTAAGTAGATTTTAAAGCTTGCTATAATGTAAAGGCACAGCTTGTAAAAATAGTTTTTTGTAAAAATGATTCCTCTGAATAGTAATAAAAATAGATGTTCAAAAAAATATAGATGTTCAAAAAATATAGATGTACCAAGAAAAGATATTATTCAGGAACAAGTTATTGTTAAGAAAACCCCAATATTTATATTATTATTGTAATCCACTTTCTATTATCCAGTGATTGTCCGAATGCAGTTGTATCCCATTTAAAATTGGCTGGATCTTACACCTATATTTAATGCATTCAAGCAGTTTGAGACATTATGTGTTAAGGTGTTATTTTATCTTACCGGACCTCTGATTGCACATCTTTCACATCCCGTCACTTTTAAGTGAGTAGAAAAGGGATAGTGATATATAGGTGAGTTTAAATTTGTCTATCGCAAAGGTGTTAGTCTTTAATTTGCTGTTAGTCTGCTTTTTATTGAGATGTAATTAAAAAAAGAAAAAAAGTATTGCTAAACCAATAAATGATATACAAAATAAGTGAAAAAAAAAAGTTTTATAAAGCATTGTACATGAACATAAAGCATGGTCTTAATCATGTTATAATCAGGCTGTGCTGGGAATGTTTATAACTGAAGCTGTTGCTTTAAAGGAACCCTCTTATTGCAAATATATATTTTTCCCATAAATAAATGACTTTTTTATTTAAATACATGAGGTGATAAAATTGATTGCTACCATTTTAATTGAATAGTTTGCTCATACACTCACAAACTTGCACATAAAGAATTAGTACTATAAACTACCTTAATTCTTAGTATTGAGGCACATGTGGTATTCAGGTTGACCAGTAGGTGGTGCTGTTCCACTTATTTCACACTTTTAGTATTGCCACATTTTTTAATTCCACTTTTATTTTTCACATTGCATATCTTCCTTTTAAAAAAAAAAAAAAAAAAAAACAGATTTAACCACACCAGCATCACCTTACCACTGACAACTCCTGTCTTCTGCCATCCACATTTACCCTCTACACACACACCTCACTCCTCCAGAACATACCTGTCACTCAGCTCCTTCTAATTATGCAGTGCACCAAACTCTACCCCTCCCTCAGCACATCTAAAACAGTTATTCATTTACTAATATTGCTCCATTCTGTGGCTCTGCTCACATCGATTTTAGAGCTTTATCTGCACTTTTCCATGTACGATTGCTTCCTGGAAATCAAGTAGATCACCTTGATACATTTTGTACAACTCAGTCATCTACAGTCCTGGACAAAAAGTTTTGAGAATGACACAAATATTAATTTTCACTCTTTCAGTCTGATGCTTCAGTGTTTTTAGATGTTTTATTCAGCTCTTACTTTGGTATACTGAAGTATAATTACAAGCATTCTATAAGTGTCATAGGTTTTTATTCACAATTACATTAAGTTTATGCAAAGAGTCAATATTTGCAGTGTTGACCTTCGTTGTCAAGACCTCTACAATTCACCCTGGCATGCTGTCAATCATTTTCTGGGCCACATCCTGACTGATGGCAGCCCATTCTTGCATAATCAATGCTTGGAGTTTGTCAGAATATCTGGGGAGGGTGTTGTTCACCCACCTCTTGAGGACTGGATCCAAACTTTCAATGTTTTGTTCCCCAAACCACTTAGTTATCACTTTTGCCTTATGGCAAGGTGCTCCATCATGCTAGAAAAGGCATTGCTCATCACTAAACTGCTTTTGGATGGTTGGGAGAAGTTGCTCTTGGAGGATGTTTCTGTACCATTCTTTATTCATGGCTGTGTTCTTAGGCAAAATTTTGAGTGAGCCCACTCATGAATGTTCTCAGGATGCTTTACTGTTGGTATGACACAGGACTGTTGGTAGCACTCACCTTTACTTCTCTGGACAAGTTTTTTCAGGATGCCCCAAACAATCGTATAGGGGATTCATCAGAGAAAAAGACTTTACCCCAGTCATCAGCAGTCCAATTCCTGTACCTTTTGCAGAATATCAGCCTGTCCCAGGTGTTTTTCCTGGAGAGAAGTGGCTTCTTTGCTGCCCTTTTTGACACCAAGCCATCCTCCAAATGTCTTCGCCGCACTGTGCATGCAGATGCATTCACACCTGCCGGCTACCATTCCTGAGCAAGCTCTGCACTGGTGGTGCCCCGATCCCGCAGCTTAATAAACTTTAGGAGACGGTCCTGGTGCTTGCTGGACTTTCTTGGACATCCTGAAGCCTTCTTCACAACAATTGAACCTCTCTCCTTGAAGTTCTTGATGATCTGATAAATGGTTGATTTAGGTGCAGTCTTAGTAGCAGCAATATCCTTGCCTGTGAATCCCATTTTGTGCAAAGCAATGATGATTGTAGGTGTTTCCTTGCAGGTAACCTATATTTAACAGAGGAAGAACAATGCTTTCAAGCACCACCCTCCTTTTAAAGCTTCCAGTCTGTTATTTTAACTCAATCAGCATGACAGAGTGGTCTCCAGCCTTGTCCTTGTCAACACTGACACCTGTGTTAACAAGAGAATCACTGACATGATGTCAACTGGTCTTTTTGTGGCAAGGCTGAAATGTAGTGGAAATGTTTTTTTTGGGTATTAAGCTCATTTTCATGGCAAAGATGGACTTTGCAATACATTTCAATTGATCTGATCACTCTTCATAACATTCTGGAGTATGCAAATTGCCATCATAAAAACTGAGGCAGCAGACTTTGTGAAAATTAATATTTGTGTCATTCTCAAAACTTTTGGCCTGGACTGTATAGTACTTCCTTCAGTAACCATATAACTGCGATACAGATCAAATTCTTCATCTCATTTTTGTACTTTTCAGTGGTGATATTTTCACTGCTGCACTTCATACTGAACCTCATATCACACTCAAATTACTATGCAGTTTTTGTGTGCCCTATAGCCAAAAAAGTGTGTTCGTTTCTTGCCCTGGAGCCTTTCTGAGAGCCATATCTCCACATTAAAGACTCCTGTCCCTATGCCCATACTGACCACCTCTACATACCACAGGAGACTAGTGATTAGACAGTTGACATTGCCTTTTTTTGTCATGAAAACACAAGAGACCTCAGAACAGACCCTATAGATCTGCAGACCCACTTTCATATACCCACATTATCCATCAGATCATACACTCTGACCCTGCATCCCCCTCAAAACCACATGATCCTGAAGCCCCTTAGCTTTTTAAAAAAAATATAAATAACTTAGAAAAAAATGTGTTTTTCTATATTATATATATAATATATAATTACAGTGATAATGATAGGGGGAACACTTTTAACATCAGCTGCCCTTTTATTACAGGTTCTAAGGTAATATGTACTGGCCGAATCTCTGCCTACAGTTTGAATATGACAAATCTTGCCAGATAGACCTTACAAAATGGATGCCCCAAGACAGCCCATTGACATGTAATTACTCAAAATATATTCATGAGAATTAATTTTGAAGGACAAATAAATCTTTCAATCAAAGTTTATAACTGAATTACAAAATATTATTTTTTGATAAAGGAGATAATTTAAGATTCAGAGTTGCAGGTATATAGAGCAACCCCAGAGAGCAACCCCAGAGAGCTATAAAGCTCTCTGGGGTTGTGAGATTCTATAAGAAATCATACCAGTGCTTTGGAGCCCCTGTCCTAATTCTATAAAGGCGTTTTTTACCTTGAAAATAGTGTGTCTTACAAAGGGGTGCTCCCTTGCTTTTAAGTATGTAAAGATGATGCATACATACAAAAGGGCTAACAGAAAATCATAACAAAAATCTTATGAAATGAATACATTAGATATTAAAATTTAACTATGCAGTAAAAATTGTATTGTTTAGTCGCATTAAAAATCATAACAACATTGCTCTACAAAAATCGTATTTTATGGAGAAGTTAAAATTCATATTGAAATTATGCAAGAAATAAATTATTTAAGGTGTACATTAGAAATTGTAATAAAACTATACTGCAAATGCAAGAAACACTAAAAATTTTGAAATTCGTATTTATAATTTTTTCTTATAAATTAATTTCCCTACCTCTGCTTAAAGGCTGAAGAAGGGTGTTCCACTCTCCCCATTGATTTTTTCCCTTTCCAGCAAAACTTCCTTAATTTAGATTTTTAGTCTTCAAGTAGTATCTCATAGAAAGAACCTCCATAAAATAGATTAAAAACAAAAATGCATATTGCTTAAAGGCACACTGAACCCAATTATTTTCTTTTGTGAGTCAGATAGAGCATGCAATTTTAAGCAACTTTCTATTTTACTCCTATTATCAATTTTTCTTCGTTCTCTTGCTATCTTTATTTGAAAAAGAAGACATATAAGCTATTTGTTTGGTTCAGAACCCTGGAAAGCACTTGTTCATTGGATGAATTTATCCACCAATCAGCAAGAACAACACAGGCTGTTCATCAAAAATAGGCCGGCATCTAAACTTACATTCTTGCACTTCAAATAAAGATACCAAGAGAATGAAGAAAATTTGATAATAGGAGTAAATTAGAAAGTTGCTTAAAATTGCATGCTCTATCTGAATCACGAAAAAAAAACATTTGGGTTCAGTGTCCCTTTAAAATGATGATACAAATTATACAAACAATATCTAACTTTAAATCAAAAGTCTACTCCAGAATTTTGTTTGTTGAAAAAGATAGATCATTCTTTTATTACCCATTCCCCAGTTTTGCATAATCAACACTGTTATATTAATATACTTTTTACCTCTGTAATTACTGGATTTCTAAGCCTCTGCAAACTGCCCTATTATCACAGTTCTTTTGACAGACATGCATTTTAGCCAATCAGTCCTGACTCTTAAATAACTTCACAGGAGTGAGCACAATGTTATCTATATGACATACATGAACTAGCAGTGTCTAACTGTCAAAAACTGTCTAAATGCACTGAGATAAGAGGCAGTTCAACGGCTTAAAAATTAGAATATGAGCCTACCTAGGTTTAGCTTTCAGTAAAGAATACCAAGAGAGCAGAGCAAATTGTATGATAAAAGTAAATTGGAAAGTTGTTTAAAATTGTATGCTCTATTGGAATCATGAAAGTTTAATTTGGAATAGCCTGTCCCTTTAAAGGGACATAAAACAGTATGAACTAACATGAGTTTATAAATATATAATGCAGCCAAAGCTTACCTGCAAAAAAGGTTTTTGTTTTAACCCCCATTAACCCCTTTAATTCAGGCATAGTTTTGCTTGCAGCAAGCTCCCCCTTGTCATTTCCATATATGGAAGGTGTTATCTAGGTCATAGCTTCTGCAGAATGCACTTGTGCACGTGCATGATAGGGGGCAAAGTCACATGACACCTGACTAAAGAAGTGCACTGTATATGCTCAAGCTTTCACAAAGCATGTGACATTATCCCCATTCAAAATGAGCAAGTCAATTGGCAACAAACAATAGCAGTACCTACTGTCCCTTCTCAACCCCCCTTTGCTTGCGTAAGTAATTAACCTCACATGCACACTTTGTTATATGATAGCACAAGGTTTGGATACTGATAAGGGGGGGTGGAGCAGTCCACACTTGACAACACTAAAGTTTAGGTAATTTTGCAGATTTTTGGAAATTGTATTAAAATACTTATAATCTTTTTTTACACAATTTTTCTACACTTTTTTTTTTACCTCAGTTGACCCTTTTATAATATGCTCATAACTCAAATTGGCACTTTAACCTTATTTAAGTTGCATACTATGTTTAAGGATTATTATGCTATTTTGCATAAACAACTAAATAACTCAAAAGATCTTAAAAACACCAAGAAAACTATACACACATTGTAATGCATCTTTTCACATACAGAAATATAATATTTGCCTTCAGAGAATCCTATGAATAACCATGTACAGTGATGGATCTTTTTACAGAATTTCTCCCAAGTGAAGAGTTTTAGAGAATCAATAATATCCAATAAACAATTGAAAGTTCACTTTCAAAGCAGGGTAAATAAAATATATCATAGACAGTATAGAAGAAAAAGCTATAGTATTGGAAGGTGCTATGCTGAAACAGTTACATTCTACATCTATATACAGAACGTAAATGCAAGTGATAAGTTCAGAAACATATTAGCTAGTAGATTCAATAAATATGTTTTTTTTATATATTTGGGTGATGTAAGTTAATGGGAATGTTAATAAGGTGAGACAATGCATCCTTTGTAAAATTGGGCTTTGAGTATGTGACAAACTAAATATAGACTTAATATGTCAATGGAAACGACATGGAATACACATTAATTTTTCAAAGTTTTTATTTTTTTATTTGTTATGAAGGTATTAACCTAGAAGAAGATGGCTGACCAGAGTTTTAGATTGTGTAAGTGAAAACAATGTGCCATTTTTAGTTTGTTGTGCATTATAAAGACTTTATTTTTTTAACTTGAACTTCTAGATGCAGTTCAGTTTCGCACAAATAAATCATCAGAATAACTCTGAAATCTATTCTTCATTATGTCAAAACAGGTTAATGGGCATCAGTATTAAACACAGCAATTAGACTTGCGACACCACATAGATGTGTCAGGGAAACACACATTTTAAACCGCATAACTGTGATGGTGCTTCATTTCTGTGGTCAAGGAGTGAAACATACACACACACATATATATAGCAGGCCTCTGAGATAACTGAATTCAATCAGGTTTTTCAGAACCCTCCAGTGAATCCCGTAAGAGGACGAGGAGGGGGGTATCAAGAGGAGGCACGTCATACAATCAGACGAGATACCAGTTGAGGAGAGGCAGGGGTCACAACAAATATGCAGTATAATAGAAGTTGACACCAAAAGAAATAATGTGATTAACCTCAGTGATTATACACTTAGCGATGTTGAGAATAAAGTGTTGGGACTGAGGTTGGGTTTTGTACCCACTGCAAGATTTAACCTGTTTCAGACTCTGATTGATGTGAATAGAATGATCAGACAGTTAACTTTAAAAAAACATTTTTTTTCCCTCCATACAGGAGCCAAATGAGGGGACCAATGATGTAGAATCAACAGATTTGAGTCCCACATTAGGGTTTACTTTTTCTGAACTCCCTGACATTCGAAGTCTAACTACTCTAGAACTTGAAAGTAATTTTCGGGAAGGAATGACAAATTCACACACAGGAATCAGACCAAAATCTAGATTTTATCCAATCCATTCAAGGGGTGAAATTTTGGTCAATTTTCAAAAAATAATTGAATGTGATCTTGTGAATTTGTCTCTCAATCCTGAAAAGAGTAATAACAATTTGTTATTTAAAGAAAAAATGGCTATTGAGTCTTTAAAAAATAATTCGGAAATAATAATCAAAAATGCCAATAAGGGCGGTAGTGTGGTAGTATGGCAAAAAACACACTATATTAAGGAAATCATGAGACAGCTTGAAAACAAGGATGATTATGTTTTACTTAGCCATAATCCCACTATTGCCTTTACATTGCAGCTTAAGACCCTTTTGGATAAAGGCCTAATGGCCAGCCATCTAGATCGAGATACCTATCAATTCCTCTATGTGCAACAGCCAATTGTTCCCATATTCCATGTACTTCCCAAAGTGCATACGTCTCTGGAAGATGTGAGAGGCCGACCTATTGTGTCGGGTATTGGCTCTCTCTGTGAGAAATTGACTGAATGGTTAGACAGTATCTTACAACCTCTGGTCTTCAAGCTTCCGAGTTACTTACAAGTCACCAAACAAGTTTTCCAGAGGTTTGAGAATTTCCAGTGCAATTGCAATGACTGTTGGCTCACAATAGACGTTGTTTCTTTATATTCTTCAATCCCACATCAAGTGGGTCTCAGAGCAATAGAATATTTTCTACGTAATTACACTGAATATACCTCGACCTTTGTTGATTACCTGATTGAGGTAACTGACTTCCTTCTGACCCACAATTATTTTTCTTTCCTGGACAACTATTATCTTCAAGTCCGTGGAACAGTAATGGGGGCGAGATTTGCCCCCTCATTTGCAAATTTGACTATGGGTTGGTGGGAGTCAGTTTTCTTATATGGTGAACGTAACCCCTTTATTCCATATATTGATCTTACTATCGATATATAGATGATTTGTTGCTTGTATGGACAGGTGAAGACCGGGTGATAGGTGACTTCATTGATTATCTTAATGACAATCCTTGTGGTCTCCGTTTCACACACGAATATAATAGGGACAGAATAAATTTTCTGGATATCACTCTATTATTTAATCATGACATCAGACGTGTAGAGACAACTATGTGTAGATAACCTATCTCGGGTAACACCTTCCTACATGGTCGCAGCAATCATCCCAAACATGTCCCTTATTCAATCATTAAAGGACAGTTAATTAGGACTAAACGTAACTGCAGCAGCCAATCAGACTTTGATTTTCAGAGTAAAGCTAATACCAAAAGATTTTTGGAAAGGGGATACAATAGGAATTTGATAGAAAAAGCTCAACTAGAGGTTAATAGCATTAGTCGAGAGTCTCTTTTGAGAGATAATTCAGATAAAAACAAACAAACAAAATTTTCTACTGATCGAGTAAGCTTTGTAACACAATATTCAACAAAGTATCACCAAATTTGTAAAGTGATAAAGAGGCACTTTCCCATGCTTCTGGCTGATGACAGACTTCAACAGGAGGCACGGAAAGGCTGTAATTTTTCATACAAAAACGGCGTCACCCTGGGTAATTTATTATCACCCAGTTAGCTTAAAAGTGATAGACAAAACAGCTCTTGGCTTCGTGTAAAAGGTATGCACAGATGTGGCTACAGCCAGTGCATCCCATGTAGCTTTGCAAATTTTTCATACACTTTTGAATCACATACTCATGGCAAACAATATGACATTGATAGTTGTGTAAACTGTAGATCCAAAAATGCAGTATACATGATTTTGTGCACATGCAATTTAAAACAATATATTGGCTGTACAATACGTGAGGTGAGAGAGAGGATCAGGCAGCACCTCTCCGATATCAAAAGGAAAGACGGCTGTTCCGAACTTGCAAACCATTTTATTCGAGAGCACAACAGTGTTAATACCACACTCAAGTGGATGGTAATTGAGGCAGTTAAATTGCCTAGACGAGGAGGCAATATGGGGAAACTGCTTTTGAAGTGTGAGGCATTCTGGATTTTTAATCTTGACACCAGAATACCCAAAGGGTATAATTCAATATTTGACCTCATTAACTTCTGGGAGTAGCCCCTCCAGCATTTTTCCATCATTCATAGTGTGTTCAAAAGTTTTGAGAAAATTTTTAACACAAGAATCTATAATTTTAGGTAGTAATATACTTCGAATGAAATTTAAATTTGAGTTTACATAGTGCATTCACACAATCATATATACAGGGAGTTATTCATAACATTAATTTTGATTAACATTATGTACAATAGGTCTTTACAACTGTTGTCATTTAGGTCATGTATACTAGTTCTTAAATCTGGCAAATAACTAGACTAATATTGTGCAGTAAGCATCCTATTATTATTTATTATCTATTAATATACTGGAGAGTGAATTAGAGTAGTATACCTTTAGTACTTTTAGAGTACAATCGATATCTATGGTATATATCAGTTTTCTGTATAGTTAGCTTTTTAAATCAAGGTTCAATTCTTTCCCTTTACTCCACCTTAAGAATTACTAATTAGTCTAGGTATGGTCAGTCATATGATTTGTTGATCCATTAAGCGTGGGGCAAGCCCTATTTATTTTAGCAGTGTTTTAGTTAAACTATGCTTATGATTAAGGCTGAAAAGCCGAAACATGTAAAGCATAGTTTTGAGCTTTGCAACCCCGTTTGTCTGTTATTTTAAATGTATGATTAAAGAAAATGTTTTAAAAGACAACAAGGAGATTTGCCAGCCTTCTTTCTACCTTTTGAAGTTTATATATATATATATATATATATATATATATATATATATATATTTTTTTTTTTTTTTTAAATCAGCAAATGTATGGTGTGTATACTAGAAAGAGAATATCAAATTGTAAATGGAATTGGGGTGAAAGTAAATATATATATATATATATATATATATATATATATATATATATATATAAAAAAAATTAAGACATGTCGAACAGCAATTGTAATCATACATACAAGACATTGGAAGAATATAAAAGTGTGGAAATGTATGGTGTGTTGTATGCTATAGAAAAAATATAGAAATGTAAATGGAATGGAAAAAATAATGCCTCTAAAGAGAGAGGACATGTGCCTTACATTACAACCTGATGTGAGTGAATATGGAAACAAAGATAAACATTACCATGGGGAATCATTCATGCAACTTGACATTTTCTCAACCATTTTCATCATGAAAGTGAAAAGATTTTTAGTAATGTTGAAGATTGTGGTGGATGGTGCATGAGAAAATAATACATTCTGAACACTGGTTTTAAGTTACAATTGTAATTTTAAATACTATATAGCTTAAAACCTTTACTGCTTATTTTGCCGACTAGAATATTTTACTTTAATATATATATATTTTAATTCATGTTTTTATCACATTGACTAGTATATATTTTTTTTGAATAATAATTTTTTATTGAGGTTATTGGAAAAATTAACAATAGCAACTGAACAGAAATCAATGTAATTATATATGAGTGTGATTACAAACAATATAAAATAGACAGTACTACCGCAAATACAAATGATGCAAACCAATTAGGTACAAATGATCTCTACAAAAAGAGTAGTTGTCATCACAATAGAAGGTGTACTGAACATAAAAAAAAAAGTAAAGCTTCTTTTACATTAGGCAGTGTTGCTTTATGCGTGGATATAAGAAGTCATAAGGGGCGCGATCCGATATAGATCGCAGTTTGCGGCGCAAGCGAGGGAACCGGCGTCTCCCGCAGTTTTAGCTCGCAACTCGAGCTATCCCATATAAGTCGCCGCCAGATGCTAACGTGCCGTAAGTCTGACAAACCAGCGATGTCCAGAAATCTGCGTAAGTACAAATTTCTGGCGTCGCCAGTGACTTGCGGCACGTTAGAAACTGCCGGCGCCTATAAAACCTGACTAAAGTCTAAAACACCCGCACTGTCTAACACGCCTCCCTAACATAGCCCGACACGTCTAACCCTCTATCCGCTATCCCCCCTCACTATCCTAACAATAAAAAAGCTATTAACCCCTAAACCGCCGCTCCCGTACCCCGCCGCAACCTAATAAAGTTATTAAGCCCTAAACCGCCGCTCCCGTACCCCGCCGCCAGCTATATTATATCTATAACCCCCTAAAGTGAGCCCCTAACACCGCCGCCATCTATATTAAAATTATTAACCCCCAATGTAAGCCCCTTACACCGCCGCCATCTCTATTAAAATGATTAACCCCTAATTTAATCTACCTACCCCGCCGCCAGCTATATTACCTATGTTAACCCTAAGTATATTATAGTTAATATAGGTATTACATTATATATATTAACTATATTAACCCTAATTATATTAGGGTTAATATAGTTAATATAGTTACTATAGTATTTATATTAACTATATTAACTCTATCTAACCCTAACACCCCTAACTAAATTTATATTAAATTAATCTAATTCATTTATAAACTAAAATGTTCCTATTTAAATCTAAATACTTACCTATAACATAAACCCTAAGATAGCTACAATATAATTAATAATTACATTGTAGCTATGTTAGGGTTAATATTTATTTTACAGGTAAATTGTTAATTATTTTAACTAGGTATAATAGCTATTAAATAGTTATTAACTATTTAATATCTACCTAGTTAAAATAATTACCCAATTACCTGTAAAATAAATCCTAACCTAAGTTACAAATACACCTACACTATCAATAAATTAAATAAACTACAAACATCTATCTAAAAATACAATTAAATTAACTAAACTAAATTACAAAAAAAACCAAACACTAAATTACAAAAAATAAAAAAAGATTACAAGATTTTTAAGCTAATTACACCTATTCTAAGCCCCCTAATAAAATAATAAACCCCCAAAATAAAAAAAATTCCCTGCCCTATTCTAAATTAAACAAATTTCAAAGCTCTTTACCTTACCATCCCTTAAAAGGGCCTTTTGTGGGGCATGCCCCAAAGAATTCAGCTCTTTTGCATACAAATACAATACCCCCCCCCCATTACAACCCACCACCCACATACCCCTATTCTAAAACCACCCAAACCCCCCTTAAAAAAGCCTAACACTACCCCCCCTGAAGATCTCCCTACCTTGTCTTCACCACACCGGGCCGAACTCCTGATCCGATCCGGGCGATGTCTTCCTCCAAGCGGCAAAGAAGAATTCTTCCTCCGGCGATGTCTTCCTCCAAGCGGCAAAGAAGAATTCTTCCTCCGGCGACGTCTTCCTCCAAGCGGCAGCAAAGTCTTCATTCTTCCGGTGGCATCTTCAATCTTCTTTCTTCGCTCCGCCGCCGTGGAGCATCCATCCCGGCCGACTACTGAACTTGGAATGAGGTACCTTTAAATGACGTCATCCAAGATGGCGTCCGCCGAATTCCGATTGGCTGATAGGATTCTATCAGCCAATCGGAATTAAGTTAAAAAAAATCTGATTGGCTGATTGAAACAGCCAATCAGATTCAAGTTCAATCCGATTGGCTGATCCAATCAGCCAATCAGATTGAGCTCGCATTCTATTGGCTGATCGGAACAGCCAATAGAATGCGAGCTCAATCTGATTGGCTGATTGGATCAGCCAATCGGATTGAACTTGAATCTGATTGGCTGATTCAATCAGCCAATCAGATTTTTTTAACTTAATTCCGATTGGCTGATAGAATCCTATCAGCCAATCGGAATTCGGCGGACGCCATCTTGGATGACGTCATTTAAAGGTACCTCATTCCAAGTTCAGTAGTCGGCCGGGATGGATGCTCCGCGGCGGCGGAGCGAAGAAAGAAGATTGAAGATGCCACCGGAAGAATGAAGACTTTGCTGCCTCTTGGAGGAAGACGTCGCCAGAGGAAGAATTCTTCTTTGCCGCTTGGAGGAAGACATCGCCGGAGGAAGAATTCTTCTTTGCCGCTTGGAGGAAGACATCGCCCGGATCGGATCAGGAGTTCGGCCCGGTGTGGTGAAGACAAGGTAGGGAGATCTTCAGGGGGGGTAGTGTTAGGCTTTTTTAAGGGGGGTTTGGGTGGTTTTAGAATAGGGGTATGTGGGTGGTGGGTTGTAATGGGGGGGGGTATTGTATTTGTATGCAAAAGAGCTGAATTCTTTGGGGCATGCCCCACAAAAGGCCCTTTTAAGGGCTGGTAAGGTAAAGAGCTTTGAAATTTGTTTAATTTAGAATAGGGCAGGGAATTTTTTTTATTTTGGGGGTTTATTATTTTATTAGGGGGCTTAGAATAGGTGTAATTAGCTTAAAAATCTTGTAATCTTTTTTTATTTTTTGTAATTTAGTGTTTGTTTTTTTTTTTGTAATTTAGTTTAGTTAATTTAATTGTATTTTTAGATAGATGTTTGTAGTTTATTTAATTTATTGATAGTGTAGGTGTATTTGTAACTTAGGTTAGGATTTATTTTACAGGTAATTGGGTAATTATTTTAACTAGGTAGATATTAAATAGTTAATAACTATTTAATAGCTATTATACCTAGTTAAAATAATTAACAATTTACCTGTAAAATAAATATTAACCCTAACATAGCTACAATGTAATTATTAATTATATTGTAGCTATCTTAGGGTTTATGTTATAGGTAAGTATTTAGATTTAAATAGGAACATTTTAGTTTATAAATGAATTAGATTAATTTAATATAAATTTAGTTAGGGGTGTTAGGGTTAGATAGAGTTAATATAGTTAATATAAATACTATAGTAACTATATTAACTATATTAACCCTAATATAATTAGGGTTAATATAGATAATATATATAATGTAATACCTATATTAACTATAATATACTTAGGGTTAATATAGATAATATAGCTGGCGGCGGGGTAGGTAGATTAAATAAGGGGTTAATCATTTTAATAGAGATGGCGGCGGTGTAAGTGGCTTACATTAGGGGTTAATAATATTAATATAGCTGGCGGCGGTATAGGGGGATTAGGTTAGGGGTTAATAATTTTTATATAGGTGGCGGCGGTGTAAGGGGTCAGATTAGGGGATAGATAAGGTATATGGCGGCGGTTTTAGGGGCTCACAGTAGGGGGTTAGTTTATGTAGATGGCGGCGGGGTCCGTGAGCGGCGGTTTAGGGGTTAATAACTTTATTAGGGATTTCGGGGGGGGGGATCGCGGTTGACAGGTAGATAGACATTGCGCATGCGTTAGGTGTTAGGTTTATTTTAGCAGATCGCGGTTGACAGGGAGATAGACATTGCGCATGCGTTAGGTGTTAGGTTTATTTTAGCAGCCAGTTTAGGGAGTTACGGGGCTCCAATAGTCAGCGTAAGGCTTCTTACGGCTGCTTTTTGTGGGGAGGTGAAAATGGAGTAAGTTTTCTCCATTTTCGCCACGTAAGTCCTTACGCTGCATATTGGATACCAAACTGCGTGGGTTTGGTATACCTGCCTATAGCCCAAAAAACTACGGGCGACGGCAGAAATATACGCGCGTTACTTCTAGGTTACGCCGTATATAGGATACCAAACCCGCGCAAATATTGGCGTCGCCGGCTTTTGCGGGCGACAATTTTTATCGGATCGACCCCATGCTATGGTAGTTGTTATATAATACAAGTGTCTGAACATGAAACCTCAGTTTTTGTATAATAGTAATAAAGATTCCCTGCTTTGCTCTGATGTTCGCTTTTGGACCTAAAAAGTCAAATGAGGAGAGGTGAGGGAAATTGGCTTTTGTATGGCCACTTATGGGCCTTAGTAGCGGTTATGGGTGGGGGAGGCAGCGGGCAAGAGCCACTCTAGATTGGTATAAGGAGGGGGATAGGGGGGTAGGGGGCGTGTCCAGTTAGCAGTATCTGACTGTTTAAATATAGGCGAAAAGATAGTGGGCCATCGTAAGATGGCTACTTGAGACTCTAACAATATTTTCTGCAATCAATTCCTCCTGAGACAGTTAAGGCCGCTTCTGGGACTTACTTATGAACAGACTAAAGGAAAGAAAGCATTTGAAGTGGCAACTCTTGGACCAGGGAGATATTGATGGGAAGTTAATTGCAAATATGACTGAGTAAAATATATAGTATAAAGTATACATAACTCTCCAACTAGGTGTTGATAGGCATTCAGTAAATATAGATTCACATACACACATTTATATATATATATATATATATATATATATATATATATATATATATATATATATATATAAATACATATATATATAACCACATATATATTAGTAATGATACATAGATCTTATTTCCAGACAAGAATAACGAGTATAACATAAAAATATATCTGCGGGCTGGATATATCCATCTAGTCTAAAGCAGTATGACAAGGAGGTCTCTCTATGGACATACTTTCAAGAACAAGGGTAAATGATAGCTCATATAATACTCTTGCCTAGGCAAGTTGAAAATCATACCTGCCAGAAGCTTCATGTTACTAAGAAAACCAGGCACAAAACATAGTCATTAAGTAAGTTTGTGAACTCAGCTGCCCTGTGGTAGTTAGAGATGGTGTAGTTATGCAATCTAAGGTATGTCTGTGCCGAACAGTATAGTTGTAGCCTAGGAAGCTGAGATGCAACTAAGTCCTGTCATGTCTCAAAGAGATCTATATCAAGATCACATCTACTGACCGCCTAATCATTGTAATGTTGTGTGTGGCAGCTCTCTAGTATTCAGAAAAGTGACTATGCACACCTGCATGAAAATATATGGCAGCTTAACTCCTTATGTGGAAAAAGAGAATTAAATTAGAGAGTAGTAAGTGCTGGTGTAATAGCATAGGCTCATTTATGAGGACTGTATACAGCTAGTGTAACGTACTATTATTAGATTTTCTTATCTTTATGTGTAGGGATATACTATCCTAAAGCATGCCGTCCTCCAGATCAGAGCTATTATTTTGACACTATGGTGTAGTGTAAGTTTGATTAAAGTTAATGCAAGAGCAAAAGTAATGGTACATATGGTGATTCGCTAGTAATTGGTATATTCTTAACTACATATATTGTTATATCATTAGATAAAGACTTATAAGTGTCAGACAAAGTCTTCGTAAATAGTATCCTCAGATGATACCCAGTTGTATTAGGACTTAGGCTGAATCTCGAATTGACGAGAAGAGAGTCTTAGGGGGTCAGTGGTATAACTCAGTGAGGGGTTAATATCATAGCAAGTGACGGTATTACAGAAATAACTAAGAGCAACATAGTCTTGCAAAAGACATATTTTTCTAAATTAGGATAAGCCTCCTAGCATATTCTGGCATGGGCGAGTTCACCATGTAAAAAGGTATTACCTAACAATTTATCTGAATAACCGGCTAACCGTGCTACATATTTCTCCAAAGGGAGTTTAGCTGAGAAATTGTTACTAGCGATATGTGGTCAATCTTCATTAGAGTGCAAGAGTATACCATTGTTGCCCACTGTATGTTGACGTTATCTTTGTTCCTTATCACCAAAAGCAGGGATGCTCTAGGGAAGTAAAATATAACTATGGTGTATATAATAAGCACATTACAACAGACTTATAAAAAAAAAAAAAAAAAAAAAAAAACAGGAGCTAGGCAAACAAAATAAATGTGTAACAATAAAGCTAGATCTGACTGGTGAGACTGGCATTCTGGGACCTGTTTGGGCATAGTTAATTTCTAGAAAAACATATTTTACACTATTAATAAAGGTTTGTAATGCTATGCCAAACTTAGTGTGGGTATTCTGGTAAAAGGCAATGAGAAACATCATATTGAAAGGAAATAAAACAAGTATACACAAAATAATGCAGGAGAGAAGATGCAAAAATATCAGTATATCAAAGCAAGCAAAATTCCCTCTGTGCACAGAGTCCAGTACTTATAGGCTGAGATACAGAACGCTTAACTGCCGCCAAAACTCATATTAATGCCTGAGCTTAGTTTCCAAAGACTGTTGGCTATTAATAGTTTCAGCCCATGAAACAAACTGAAGTACTGCATATCTCACCATGTTAGCGAATGTTAATGGACCTTACAATACAATTTGCTTAAAAGAGAAAAACAATTCAAACAAGTTAATAAACCTATGCAGAAACTTGACACAAGTACTCTAGCCTACTCCTGACCTAGAGACAGTCGGCATGTCACCATAACCATCCAAGGTGCTGTATGAAGTAAGATCAAAGTTTCGAAACTGCACCATGAGTAAGTAGCACAGTTCAGGGGAGAACAGCCTTTTAATTACCCGGTCTCTGTTCCTTACAGTACTCCGAGGCCAAAGAACCACAGGCTCCATAGCTCTTCTGTAGGAGACAACCGCATCTCCCAAATGCAGGCTCATAGATATGGGAGCAGGACAAGGCTTAACCCTGATGTGCAGTTTAAAAGATCTTGAATACTGCAGGAGCTGTTGATTACCGGAACTGAGGTGTCTCACCTTAACTTCTGTGTTCGTCTGACTCATCGCCGGCAGGTTATCTGCATCTAAAGGTAAACTGTCTGTGCAGGACCACGATTTAGGGTTGTCTTCAGCGCTCCAACTCCTTCAGCAAAGTGAGGATATTAAAAGGAGGCTCCTCCATCATGGATATTTGTAAGAGCAGCTTAACCCGGCTAGCTGGAAAGAACCGGGGGGGGGGGGGTTAGAGATGATAATGAAATGTCTCAGTCCTTTAAGTTGGGCCAGAACAGATCAGTTCAAGTCTTGCAAAAGTAGGCTTATAGAAATAATGGTATCAGTCGACTCCAAATCTTCTGCACAGTTAATATTGGAAAGTAGATTGCAGAGTGGACAGTTAGTTTAGGGATAATCGAAGAATTTTTGCAATTAGCGTTGGAGCTACAAGACTTAGCTTCCGATCATGGCCATGACTTGGACACGCCCTGACTAGTATATTTTATATGATTTCACTCAACATTACTGGTTATGGAGATGGTGAAGAACATAGGTGTAAAAAGTTCAATTGCCATAATTGTATCAGCATAATTTCCTGACACAAGGATTCATCTAGAAATACATCACACTTTTGAAATATTTATCTAAAACAACAATATTTATAACAAAGCATTTCATGATAATTTGCTAAATTCCAATTGAATTAGAAGTTCTTCTAATTTGCTAATTACATTTATAGGTTATATAAACTGAACTAATTTATGTTATTTTCTCATAATGAATGTAGCTTGGTTATTAATAAAGCAGTTTTTTTTAAACACATTATTATGAGATTTTGTTAAGACTTTTTTTAGGCTGCTTAAATAAGAAGGTGATGACGTCACATAAAATTGAACATCCTAAAATTTTTAAATCAAGGATGGTGCATTATTAAAAAAAATGAAATTTAGAACATGGATTTGATGCAAACTATATTTCTATGCTTCTTGGGGAGTATGTAAAACAGCATCTATATGTAAAGTAATATAAATGAAGCACTCTGCAGGCTCAGATTAGGCTTTAATAATTGAACAAGACTATTTTCAGTTGGACATGAAAAGTTATTATTTTTTCAGTTTTTGCACAGCATTGTAAAGTGTATTGCAATAGTATACCTATGCTATTAAAGTTGTTTTTATTGTTTAATTGCACAACCACTCATAAGAAATACCCTCTAGTTTGTGTAGAATAAAGATAGTATAAACTATCTTTAGCAATTAGGAAATGTTCTTAAGTGCTGTTAAGCAACAAAAGTCTATAGACAACATCTTGAAGGGTGAAGAACCTGCCCTGAGTAGATGAAAAACATGTTGCAATGCTAAATAAGAGGGTGCCACCTATGTAAATCCAGTCTAGATTTTTTAATATAGATATTACTTTGTGAAGCTGATAAGTTTTACTTCTGGGGAATAAATAAACATCAGAGTGGCATGGTCCAGACAAGCTGGCAGATGTTCCAGTGAGCTGAGCCGCTGTGAGAGCCCAACTTCACTCTATCAGCAAAAGGAAGTGCTACAACTTTTGTGCGATAACATTTGACTATTGGACACAGTTTAAGGTTTATGCTGAAATTATCTGCACAATATAGCACTTTCTATTGAACTCCATATATAAAAATACTGTGGATGCAGTTTCAGGGCCCAAGCATCGCAAAATTGTGCAAGTGAAACACTTGTTAAGTAGCTGCAGTCTTAAAACAGGTTGCAGTTAAATTATCCTAGTCAGGATTGACTGCGATAATTGACAAGCCCTGCTCTTGTCTGAAGAAGAGGCTCATCAACTCGAAGTGTCACAATAAATGTTATACCTATTTGAATAGCATTGAATGATGCCTAGGGGGTTCTGGAATTTCTATCAATCAATACACATACGTAAATATATATATATATATATATATATATATATATATATATATATATATCCTCCAAAGAGAGATAAGCACAGGGTGCACTTCATATAAATTGTATCCATTCCTCGTTTGCAAGAAGGCACTCACTGGTCTTTAGTAAAAAACAACTTTTAATTCATAGATTTAAAAAGCAATTACATGTTTTCCAAAGTAGAAAATCGCTGCGATTTTCTACTTTGGAAACATGTTTGTCCTATATTGGTGATGTTAGCAGAACATTTGACAAAGATGTCATAACGACATTGAAACGTTATGGATGTAATTGCTTTTTAAATCTATGAATTAAAAGTTGTTTTTTACTAAAGACCAGTGAGTGCCTTCTTGCAAACGAGGAATATATATATATATATATATATATATATATATATATACACACAATATATATAAATATGAAACAAATATAGTCTTGTTAAAGGGACAGTCAACACCAGAATTTGTTATTTTGAAAGATAGATAATCCCTTCATTACCCATTCCCCAGTTTTGCATAACCAACACTGTTATATTAATACACTTTTTACCTCTGTGATTACCTTATATCTAAGCATCTTCTGATAGCCCCCTGATCACATGACATTTTATTTAGTATCTATTGACTTTCATTTTAGCCAATTAGTGCAGTTTCTGCCACAATCCAAGGGCGTGATCACAAGGTTATCTATATGGTTTACATGAACTAGCTCTCCCCTGTTGTGAAAAGCAAATAAAAAAGCATGTGATAAGAGGTGGCCTTCAAACGCTTAGCAAAATTGATCTATTTAAAGGGACGTAATACTCTATGATAAATCACTTGAAAGTGATGCAGCATACCTGTAAAAAGCTAACATGAAAATATCACCTTAACATCTTTATGTAAAAAGTCATATTTTACCTCAACATTTCTTCAGCTCATCAAAGTAAGTGTTCTGTGAACAGTTATACTTCATCTGCTGTCCAGCTGCAATTTGGAAAAAAAAACAATAGCCAACTAGCATCAGCATTGATGAGGTCATGCATTTCTTTACTGTGATATCATGAAATTTCACTTAAATCTCATGAGATTTTATAGTAAACTTCCTTAAACTGAAGAGGAAAATAACATGACTGTGTCTGCACATGCCAGATTCAAGCTCCCTAGCTTGTCCTGGGACTAGCATCCTAAATAGCTGCTTACAGTGTATTTACAATTGGATGGGAATTTTGAGGTAAAACATCTCCCTTTTTTACATGGAGATGTTCAGCTGATATTTTCTAATCAGCCTTTTACAGCTATGCTGCATCACTTTCATGTGCTTCAACATTTTGGTATTATGTCCCGTTAAATAAGATTCCAACATACATATAAGAAGAAGTTGTGCCATAGCAAGAGCTTTTTTTCTATTTTTTTATTATCTACATTGACCTGATAAAAATGCCAGCCATGCATGTAAAATACTAGATTTTTTATTAAAACATTTTTAAAGACACATATTTAAAGTATTAAAAAAAAGCCTTCAAGGACTAATAGCTCAATTAAATATGCACCATGTTATTCATTATGTAAAAAACTGTAATAGAAATATAAGTAATACATTCTTTAATTTTGGCATGAATTAGCTGTATATTGCCATGCCTTAAATAAATAATTCTCTATTAAGAATCCCTGCATTGTTCGTGTGATTTGGGTTTCACCTTTCCTGAAATTAATACCAGCTACAGTAAATGGCATGAATTAGCAGAAAAGATTATGCAGCTTAACTCAGAAAATAAAGCTTCTAATACAGATTTTAAAGAATCATTTATTTTCAATTACCTTCCCACACCCTTATTTGAAGGACAACCATAACAGAGATTTAATTTCTGTATTTATTCTTTATTATCTACATTGATCTGAGCTTTAAAAAATACCAACTGGGTCTCAACTCTTTTATTTTTGTGTAATACTCTGTGGAAAAAAAACAAAAACAAAAACAAAAGAAATAAACAAACAGAAAACACAGTTCTATGTTTTATTTGGTGGAAAATATTGAATAATATGCAATACTTTATTCTATCATGAGCTTACATTTGTATATACAAGTAGATCTTTTTTGAAAATGCTGGCAAGCTTACCAGAATGAATTTTCTCACTTATCCGTTTTCAGGCCATGGATAACCGTTCAACAAGATTTAGATCAGTGTAGTTTGAATGCCTTAATTGTGTAATTTATAGCATATTTGTGTTTACTTTTATGATTGTTCATAACATCTAATGGCATGGGTGTGCTTTCTTGATCACTTATGAGTAAAGCAAGGGAAACAAAATGATATATAGAAAGATATGAAATTCTAAAGACTTCAACAACTAGTCCAGATGGGAGACACCTTTCACTTTGATGTTTATCAACAAAGCTGCAACCAGCCACCTGACATGTGTGTGTTCACATTTCAAATGAGGTTGGTTAAACTTGGCTATGTAAGGCCAGCCAAAAGCCCAACTATCCAGATTAATTTAAGTTGTCAAATTAATGAGACTGACATTTGCTGACTAAAAGGAGTTGAGTTTAACCAATCTGTCAGTAGACTTGCATTATTTTTATTCAGAGTTGTCCTCAGCTTCAAACAACTTTAAACTTTCAGAAGTCTTTTGAAACAGACTTCTAAAATGACCTTGTAGCCAGCACACAGCTGAAATCCAAATATAATACAATAATTGAGTATTAAACCACAATATTGATGTTACATTTAAAATGTAATAATAATAAATTATATATGAAATGCAAATATTGTGACATTAACAGCGCTATTTAACAACCTGTGGGCTGACATTGTTCCCAGCTAGGTAACCTGTCCACCTTCATAAGGGGTAAGGAAGCAGCAACTGCCTCCTACATTTAACATTGATTTTGAAGCACTGCCCCTGCACTTACTTAACCAGTTAAATGACGACAGGGATGATTTAACTCACAAATTGTACATAAGTGATAATATCACACCCTGCAATATCCATTATAATTATAATAATTTAATAATAATAATAATAATAATAATAATAATAATAATAATAATAATAATAATAATAATAAAACCATTTTTTTGCAACAATAAATGAATGAATGAATGAATGAATTTATTATGATAAAGTAAATTTAATTGTTTTGCTTATTAATTAAAATTCTTGTCAAAACAGTTAATATTAAAAAGGGTTGGTTCACATATTCTCAGTAAGGGCCTGATAACAGAGAAATTAGTCAATTTAGGATTTTTAAAAAAAACTTTATGTTGTAATTTAGGAGTCTCTCCTTCACATCCAGTGTCCTGTATCACTAGATAAACATCTATTAATCCAAAATATGCATTTTTAAAATTATTTAAGGAACCTCGCCGTACTGACGAGACCTTTTAAATCATCTCATCTCTGAGTGGAGAGCTTTAGATCATCATGCCATTAAAGGAAACTTGCATTATCTTTGTTTTGTAAGTAGGATATAAAATAGACATGGTGAGCACGTTATAATAAGTGTTTTTTTGCAATTTTACTATAGTTTTATTGAAGGCCTAAGTGGATTTGAAAACGTTGCTCTGAACAAGGTCTTTGCATATGCATTTAACCTTTTATTGAGGGTGAAAGGATATCTATTTATTTTTTTTAAATTGAAATAAATAAATACACATGTGGAAAAAGTATTTTTTATCCTTCATTAGATATATTCCATTTAAAATAATACATTACTATTATTAAAACATGTAATGTGATTCATTTAAAGAGACAGTATACCAATTTTTATATAACTGCATGCAATAGACACTACAATAAAGACAAATATGTACAGATACTGATATAAAAATCCAATATAAAACCTTTTAAAAACTTACTTAGAAGCTCCCAATTTAGCACTGTTGTAGAGGTTAGGCTGGGCTGAGCAAGCAGGATGAGGAGACCATCCTGTGCAGATGAAAAGACCCATTAGACAAATAGGAGCAAGCAGGAATCTGTAAACATCAGTATACATCTAAAACGTTGAGGCTTAGTTAGGAGTCTGATAATCAGCACAATGTTATTTAAAAATAAGCAAAACTATACATTTTTACAAAAACACTCCCAGATGCGCTATATAAATGAATCACCTACAAAACATTTATGCAAAGAAAAATCTAGTGTTTAATGTCCCTTTAAAAAGAGTTAGAGACTGCATCCTAGTATAAAGTAATACTTGATTAAACATAGTGGATGATATATGGACGCTATATTGAACCTGAGTTGACCATTGTCCATTGTTTAAAAAAATTTAAAGAGACAATTTAGTGTAAAAATAGAATTTTCTGTTCCATTAGGACATTTTGGGCCAGATTACGAGTAACACGCTAACAGTTACGCACAAGCAATAAGGGGTTTATCGTGGCTGTATGCGTATGTCGGGTGTATTGCTCGTATTTTAAAAAGTGTCACAAAACACATAACAAATACATTACTAAGTACAGTTATACTCATAATAACACTATCTTATAAAATTATTTAAAAAAATATTGAACAAAAAAGTTATAAGGGCACAAAAATATGAGGTCTCAGTTAGACAAAAAAAAGGCAGGCAAAGTGCTTTAACATTGAGATACATACATATACATATCTAAATGTGTGTGTGTACATATGTATTTACATATTTATATGTGCATACTGTATATGTATTTACAGACATATATACACAATTAAACACACATATATATATACATATCTAAATGTGTGTGTGTACATATGTATTTACATATTTATATGTGCATACTGTATATGTATTTACAGACATATATACACAATTAAACACACATACATATATATATATTATATATATATACATACATGAATATTAGTGCATTGGAGCCCTTTGCAGTCAGATAGAAAAAAACATGTAAAAGCATATTTATGCAATATTCATATTTAAGAAAGTGTTATACTGTGTATTTACTGTAAATATTTCACAGTCCAATGTTCTGCACATAGCTGAATATGTTCTACGTATTTTAAAAGAGATATTCCAATATATATATATATATATTACTAAAAAACATCAGACATATATATAATTATGTATTTATGAATAAATAAAACAAATCTGTTATGTGAAGAACATTGGAATGGGAAATATTCATATTTCATGTCAGGTTTGCACACTTGAGAATATGTGATCGGGTTTGCGCGTGAGCAGGGTGTTATTTTTTAATCTTAACTTTTCTTTCTCCATTTAATCCTATTGGGGAAGTGTGTGCAATATCCTAAATTCGGCTTTTTGCATGCATCCGGTTATCGCACGAGCAAAGTTTTACTTTCAAATTGTAATACAAGCTCTACCGATCTCATGCAAAAAGCTTACTTCTAGTTGAGTTAGCGCGTGAGCAGAAACATTAGATACTACTTCACTTGTAATCTGGCCCTTCATCTTTAACTAAATTATCTTCTTTTAGTCAATGTTGCATTGCAGAGAGCACCTAAATTCTCCTCAAAATGAGGAAGTAAATATGCCTGCTACACATTTGGTCACTAGCTATATATACAGTATCCTGATCCAAAGTAGCACAGGAACACAAATTTGTCACTGCATTTGAAATCCTCACTGAAATGATTGGTCTTCAACTGAAGCACATTTTTAAAAAAAAATAATAATAATTGTCATGTTAAAATATTTTATATACTTTTTTAAAAGAAAGGATTTTGTGATAGGTATAGCAAATTGATCATATTTTATTAGTTGTTTAAGGACATTTATTTTTACATCTGGATTCAATCACACAATGAATTGGATTATTATGAATATATATTAAAGTATTTATTTAATATTTGAAAATACCAGAAACTATGGTGTCCTTCTTAAACGGTTCTACATGTATTACTTCCAGTTTATAGATTATTTTTTACAACTTTGGTTGAACAATACCTGTATTAAATTAAATAATCCAACCAGATAATAGAAGATTTGTGTTTGCAAACATTGCACACTGTTCAACTTTGGAATTTTTTAAACATAAATAAGGTTCTCTGCTATTTCTATTTGTGTTTAAAGGGACAGTCAAAATACATTTTTGATGATTCAGAAAGAGCATGCAATTTTAAATAACTTTCCATTTTATTTCTATTATTTATTATGCTTCATATTTTTATATCCTTTGTTTGAAAGATTACCTAGGAAGGCTTGATAGTGCAAATCACTACTGGGAGCTAGCTGCTGATTAGTGGCAGCACATATATGCACTCTATATTGGCTCACCTGATTTGTTCAGCTAGTTTCTAGTTGTGCATTGCCACTCCTTCAACAAAAAATAATAAAGAATGAAACAAATTTGATAATAAAAGTAAATTGAAAAACTCTTTAAATTGCTCTATCTGAATCAAGAAAGAAAGGGCTTTATGTCCATTTAACCCAAAAAGACATATATATACGTCATGTGGTACATTGCCCATCGTATCACATAATGGGCTAGATTACAGGTGGAGCGCTAATTTATCGCACACCCGCAAATGGGCAAATTTGCCTGTTTGCGGGCACAAGATAAATAACCAGCCATTACAAGTGTTTGGTTATAGCTATGTTGGAGCCAATGGAAGTGGTGTCTCGTGAGCGCAATGCTTCCCAGCAATTGCTGTCAACTTGTAATACCAGTGCACATTAGCGTGCTCTCGTATTACTCAGTGGAGTGCTAATATAGCTTTTGCAAAAGCGATATTTAGCACTCCACTTGTAATCTGGCCCTATGTATATATACGTCTGAGCTGCAGGAAGCTCCAGCAGTTTAAGCTGTAATGTTACAGCTGAGAGCTGCAGTTCCTAAGCTCCAGGCATCTGTCTGGAGTTCCATATGAAGGCAGATACCTGATCGTTACAGATATTGACACTGTTTGTGTCACCATATGTAACAATCAACTTCTTGTGCCGGGGGAGGCGGGTGGTTGTCATAGAGGTGGAGGGTGGAAGGGGAGCAAGTGGGAAGGGCCCTATGCTACAAAAATGTTTTTAAGGGAGAGGTAGGGATGCAAAGCTACACTATGGAAAAAAGGGGAATTGGAATGGGGGACCATAATTAATGATCATGCGGTAGGGGGAGGTTGGGGGCACCACTACACCACAGAAAAAAAATACAAAATAAATAAAAATAATAATAATATTAAAAAAAATAAACTAGGTACTTGCACACAGCTGGCAGTACCTAAAATGGCCACCAGTAGTAAGAAGAGGGAGGGTTAAAGAGATGTTTAGGGGGGTCAGAGTGTTATGAGGGTTGAGAAGTGATCACTACTGTACACCGTGAAGACAATAATAATAAAAATAGTAAAAACAATAAAAACTACCCCTTATCTGCATACTGGCAGGCCTTCTGCCAGTACCTAAGATGGTGGTGACAAGTGGGGGTGAGGGAAGGAAGAGAGCTGTTTGGGAGGCATCAGGTAGGGATCAGGGAGTGGGAGGTGTCAGGTCAAAGGGTAATCTCTACTTTGAATAAAAAATTAAACTTACAAGATAACGTAACCCCTTCACTGCCAGGAATTAAACGTAAGATGCACAGCTGCAATTAACAGCATTCTAATTTTAAAAAAACAATAGCAAATCCATGCATGTCTGCTGTTTCTGAACTAAGGGGATCCTTCAGAAGCTTTTATAAACATTTGTCATATGACTGCAGTAATTGTGTATAAATAATTTTAGTGAAACAACCAAAGTTTGTAAAAAAAAGTTAACAAAATTTTAAAATGATCGTATCTGACGGTCAAATAGTGGCATCAACATATCAAAATGGACCTAGATCAATACCTTAGGTTGTCTACTTTAAGAATATATTTTGTTTTCATAGGTAAATCAAAAAAATCTAAAGCTTTTTTCTGTTTAATCAGAGTGATAACAAAAAAGATAGAAACTTTTTGGCAAGTTTTTCTCTGAAATTCCTGGTAGCGAAGGGGTTTATTAAGGAATCAAGGATGTCACATGAATTTCATAAATGCATGAAGTGTTTGCCTTAAAAGTTGAAATCTGACTGCTACTTATTCAAATGTAAACACCTAGTACATTTTGTTATTTCAGATTACAACTTAAAACTATGTCCATTTTGTTCAAATTTAAAATGTATTGTATTATTTCAGTGAAAAAAGTAATAATAGTTTTGATACTGTATTTTTGAAGGTAATATATTTTTTTGTTTATTTCAGAAAAGTGATCTGGTTTGACATCATGACTCCATTTCAGCATGCCTTTATTATTCTGTTGTATCTTCTTCTTATTTCATCACATGGAAGAACAGATTCTGAATTATTGCTGATGGGTTCCTGTACAACAGTATGTTCATGTGATGAAAAAGACGGCACGCTGTTTGCAAATTGTGAAGAAAAGAATATCAGGAGACTATTTGACATCAATTTACCATTCTTTCAGTACCTAGATCTTAACCTGCTGAATAATGGGTTACAGAAATTACGAATAAATGAGTTTTCAAACTTCAGTAATCTAATATCTCTTCACCTTGGGTTTAACAATATAGCAGATATTGAACCAGGGGCATTTAATAATCTTGCTATTCTTAAAAAGCTTCACATTAATTATAACTCTTTAGAGATACTCAGAGAATATACCTTTATGGGACTGGAAAATCTGGAGTTCCTTCAAGCAGACAACAATTTTATCACAACAATTGAACCAAACACATTTAGCAAACTTACTAAACTGAAAGTGCTCATTCTTAATGATAATGCCATTGATTCTTTGCCTGCAAATATATTTCGTTTTGTACCTCTAACACACTTAGATTTAAGAGGGAACCAACTGCAATCTCTTTCCTATATTGGCTTTTTAGAACACATTGGAAGAATAATAGAGTTTCAGTTAGAAGATAATAGATGGGATTGTAATTGTAACATACTACAACTCAAAACCTGGATAGATAGTATGCCCCGGCATTCCTCTATAAGTGATATTGTTTGCTATAGTCCTTCAAGCTTACAAGGTACTTTGCTAAGAAGATTAAAAAATGAAATGATCTGTTCAACAACTCCCAGCAATGACCCTGAGGATTACTCTGGGCCATTAGCATTATTAGGTACTAGTTCAATAAATGATGGACGGTTACCTACAAAGATAACATTTCTGCAAAAAGGCCCAACAAAGGAAACTGTAATTGCTTTCCCAAAATCCACTACTTTGCTTCCAGGGTTATATTGCCCAGTACCATGTTATTGTTCAACACCTGCTCTTTCGGGTTCTTTAATCCATTGTCAGGAACGGAGTATTGAAAGTATATCTGATCTTGGACCACCACCCCAAAACCCCAAAAAGCTTATTTTAGCAGGAAACTTAATTCACATAGTATATAAATGGGATTTTCTAGAATATGGCACATTAGAAATGCTTCACTTAGGAAGCAATCGCATTGAAACAATTGAGGAATACTCCTTTATGAATCTGACTAGGCTTCAAAAGTTTTACCTTAATGGAAACCACCTAACAACATTAAGTCCAAAATATTTTTTTGGATTGGTCAGTGTTGAATATTTGTACTTAGAATATAATGGAATCAAGGAAATATTACCAGGAACATTTTCATCAATGCAGAAACTGAAGGTTCTGTATTTACATAACAACCATATTCAAACATTGCCAGAACATGTGTTTTCTGAAGTTCCTTTATCAAAATTAAATCTTAAATCAAATCAATTTGTTAATTTGCCAGTGAGTGGAGTTTTAGAAGAATTGAATTTAATTAGCCAAATTGAACTTCAAGATAATCCCTGGGACTGCACTTGTAAAATAGGTGAACTTAAAAACTGGATACAACAATATAAAGATGTTATTATCAGTGAAATGGTATGCAGATCCCCAGAAGAGCTAACTGACAAAGACCTGAGGTCACTCAGTTTAGAAATGTTGTGCCCAGAATTAAAAAACAGCCAAGTTTTTCCCACACGCTCATTTTTTGACAATAATACTCCTCCGGCAAGTAATGTGGAGTCTATTCTTAAGTCACTTTCAGATTCTATACCGCTTTCAGTTTTAATTCTTGGACTCTTTATTGTTTTAATTATGGTTATTTTCTGCTCTGCTGGAATAATTGTGCTGGTCGTACATAGAAGAAGACGATCTAAAAAGAAACATGCAAGTGAACAACTGAGAGAAACAAGCCCAGTTCACATCCAGTATAGTATGTATGGGCAGAAAACAACACATCACACAGAACGACCGAGTTCATCCTTATATGAACAGCGGATTACAAGTCCTGTGGTACAGGTGTATCAGAACCCTCCATTCAGCCATATAAATACTGAACAAGAGGAGGAATCTGAAAAGATTATTAATCATTCCAAGCAATTGTGTAAAGAACTTTTAGAGAAAGAAAATACTATACCGTTAACAAGTTCAAATATGAAATTCAGATCAAATAATCAGCCTTCAGATTTTCTGTCTTTCCAAGATGCCAGCTACTTATATAGAAACCTTATTGAAAAAGAAAGAGAAATCCAACAACTGGGAATCACAGAGTATTTAAGGAAAAATATGGGTCATGTACAACCAGAAATTGAGGTACATTATCCTGAAACTCGGGAACAGATAAAACTCATGGAGACACTTATGTATTCAAGACCGAGGAAGTTGGTTGAACAGACCAAAAATGAATATTTTGAGCTCAAAGCAAATCTTAGTTCAGAGCCTGATTATTTGGAAGTTCTAGAACAACATACTTGAAATAATCTAATGTATGAGACATTGCTTTGCATTTTATACTTGAGCTGACAATTAAAATGAAGTGCCTCATAAATAAGTTTTCAAAACTTAATTTTAGTAGAGACATTGTCCAATTATGCCTCAGGGGCAGTTATAACAATATGAGATTCATTATAATCTGTCATTTTGCAAGACAATAACATCTTTAAAATAATTATTTTCATTAACATTGTGCTTGTGTTCACTTGTGTATAAAATCTCTAAATCTATTTATATTTTGTAAAAAAAACAAACCATTGTTAGTATATAGACCATAGATGTGTATGTGTGTATATATAGTTTATGTATGTTTGTTTATCTTGTTGCACAAATATTCAATTTTCAGAATATTCCAAGTGTTAAAGCAAATACTGTGTTGTTTGTAAATTATCTATGCAGATTTACCATTTTGTGGATTTATATAATAGAAAATAAAGCATAGCTTAATGCATTCTCTAAAGATTATGCAGATACCATGTCTCTAAATATTGAACACTTTGTTGTAGTATCACTAAATTAAGCACTAGATGAAAACTATAAAATTATTTATCTGTTTAACTTTTCCTGCTGTTTAATTCTGTATATTGTAAGTAATGACACTTTGTTTAAAAATCAGACATGAGATATTTCTATGAAAATTTATTTTAGTGCAGGTTTAAAAGGACATAAAACCCTAAATTTCCTGTCATGATTCAGATAAATCATACAATGTTAGACAATTTTCCAATTTACTTGTATTATCAAATTAGTTTTAATATCTTGGTATCCTTTATTGAAGGAGTAGTAATGCACTACTGGGAGCTAGCTGAAAGACAATCATTAGAGACACATATGTTCAGCTACCACTCAGCAGCTTCTGAACCTAACTAGAAAGTGCTTTTTAACAAAGGATACAAATAGAAGAAAACAAATTTGATAGAAATAAATTGGAAATAATTTGGAAAGCTATTTAAAATTGTCTGCTCTATCTGAATCATAAAAGAAAAATGGCTTTTATATCCCATTAAGCAAAATGTGTATCAACTATTTATTACTTTTCTGTTTGTGTGCCCGTATATATATATATATATATATATATATATATATATATATATATATATATATATATATATGTGTATATGTACATTACACTAATCCACAAACACTCTCTGGTGTGCCTTGTATTAAATATTTAACTCTGTTCAATAATTTGTAAATAAAAATGATATTTCTGATATGTTTCTATTATGTTTATCATTATTTTTATGAATGCCATTCTATGAAAATACATTGTTTTTATTTATTTTTTATTATTTTTATTTTGCAGTATACGTTTATTATTTAAAATTCCCTCTTTTTTTTTTTTTAAAAAAACAAATAATTTTTTTTGTTTTTTTCAAATATTACATAGTAGAAAATAGTGCACATATGACATTATTATACCACATGAACACATTTGAAAGAGTACAGGTTTTTCAAATAGTACATTGTATGAATATAGGGGTGAAACACTATATCATCCCAAGACACAGGAAATGGCACAAATACGTACTTATTGTTTGAGGGTGATATTTAGCTTCAGCTGAACAATATTCATGTGAATATATGAGTAAACACTATGGCATAATAAAATATAGGAAAAAACATGAAGACATACCTACTTTTGAGAGTATTAAATGACATTGGACTAAACAATATACAAGTCAATATAGAATATTCATACTAATAACACTTAAAGCATAAGTCCATCTATCCCCCTATATACGTCACCAAGGGTTTGAGTAGTATAGGTAAATAGTGTAGCCTTCAACCGGAAGACTTTAATATTAATAACCAATATTAAGATACAACTAAGTACATAGTGAACTATATAGTGACTGAACATAGAAGGGGGGTTTATCTAATAGCAATAAAATAATAAATGCTATAGAAAAACAGAGAAGGCGCCACATAGCATAATTCTGTGAAATATATCAGCTAATAAATTAAAACTCTGATGCACTCACGTTTAGCAAAGCACCAAGATGTGATGCAAGCTGGGCAGGCCGGAACCTCAGAGTTGTCCGGTAAAACTCTCCTCTCAGGCTAAGTCTCCCCCAATGCCAATAGGTAGTCACAGGATAGCAGTGCTGTTTGCGAGTCAGGTATATTTTCAACTTCAGCAATTACAGGTAAATACCAGGCAGGGATATCCAAAAGAGGCAATGTAGCAAGTTGTATAAATAAAAGTGTTTATTATAACACATTAAAACACAGCAACGCGTTTCTCAGTATCCAGTACTGTTTCCTCAGTCTGATAAAACTATACAATACTTGCTACTAGATATATACAAGTGAGACCAATGGAAAAATTTGTTTAGGCAGACACACCCTCATTTACCTTAATTGGTCACATGATTCACAGGTGAATGCAAAACATAGTGTTAGTATTTCTCACATGTATTTATTTCTTAAAAACATCAAGAAAATAATAAACAACAAGTTGATTTATACAAATATTCATACAATTAATAGCAATGTTTTGCCTAAATATATATGAAGTATAAGTATAAGAATGTAACTTTGTAACTACCCAATCATAAGCATGTATATATATGCGGTGACAACATTGTATTCATAAAAAATAATCTCTACTAAGTTTACTTTTATAGCTGGAATCCTAACTTTAGTCTGATCTATATACTCTATAGACTAGCTGTTGATAGTACACAGCTGATCGTATGTTCGTCAAGACTGTAACGACCAACGCATCAGTAGCATTGGGCGCTTGGATATAAATATATAATATTAGTATAGTGAGACCCATTGGCTATCACTGTGAGTGTTACCTTAGTATCCATTTGTGGGACTGAGGTATACATATATGGTGTAAGAGGCTTTTGTTCAATCTAAAGTCCATATACTGACGGTGAGCTGTTTGCGATTTGGGGTTAATTTAGGGGTATTAGGTTAGGGGGATTAGTTATTTGCATTGTGGGGGGTGGCAGTTTAGGGGTTAAAAGTGTCAATAGGTAGATTGCGTTGTGGTGGTTGGTGGTTTATGGGTTAATAGTGTAATTAGATACTTTACGATGTGGGAGGATGGTGGATTAGGGGTTAATACATTTATAAGGTAGTTTGTGTTGTGGGGCGATGGTGGTTTAGGGGTTAATAGTAGTTTGCGTTGTGGGGGGTAGCGGATTAGGAGGTTAATAGTGTAATTAGGTAGATTGCATTGTGGGGGTTTGGGAGTTTAGGGGTTAATACTTTAATTAGCTAATTTGCGTTGTGGGTGAATGGTGGTTTAGTGGTTAATAACTGTATTAGTTAGATTGCGATGTGGGTGAATGGCGGATTAGGGGTTAATAACTTTATTATGCACTTTGCGATGTGGGGGTTTGGTGGTACTTTTTATTTAGTTATTGCGGAGGGGGGATGGCGGTTGAGAGGTAGATATTGCGCATGCATTAAGTGTTTGTTAAGACTTCCAGGGAGTTATGGTACTTATATATTCAGTGCAAGGCTTGCTGCGCCTGTCTATATGTGGCTAGGGGAAAATGGAGTCAAATATCTCAATTTTCCCCTTATAAATCCTTACGCTTAATATGTGAAACCGACTTGCGACGCCGGGTCTGTCTTAGTTTATGGGATTGAAAATAGCAGCCAACGGGTGAAATATATGTGCCACATTTATATGCTGCGCCTAAAACAGCCACACAATGCAAGCTTTCAAATCCAAACAAACTGGGAACAAGGGAAGGGTGCACAGGAATATGTAATCACCCTAGACATATACAAAACACGTAAGGGAACTGCACTCTCATACCGGACCGGGTACACATCCCATGACCCTGCAACATGCTCAGCCCTGGGTGCCACTGGCACTCACAGGAAGCTGTGCTGTCCCCAGAGCCACAAGCAGTTAACCCCAGACAGGTCTGGGTGCAAGAACCATAGGGAAAATTACAAAAAAATGAATACAAGGGAAGGGTGCACAGGAATATGTAATCACCCTAGACATATACAAAACACGGAAGGGAACTGCACTCTCATACCGGACGTGGTACCTGAGCTTGTCCCATTTGGCCAGATGTGGTAACTAACCTTTCCATTTTTGCTTTTAAATCTTAGCTGAGAGCTTGCAAGTGAGTGCTGGGTTTTCTCTGTGTGTTGTATTAATTTGTTTTGTAATTTTCCCTATGGTTCTTGCACCCAGACCTGTCTGGGGTTAACTGCTTGTGGCTCTGGGGACAGCACAGCTTCCTGTGAGTGCCAGTGGCACCCAGGGCTGAGCATGTTGCAGGATCATGGGATGTGTACCCGGTCCGGTATGAGAGTGCAGTTCCCTTCCATGTTTTGTATATGTCTAGGGTGATTACATATTCCTGTGCACCCTTCCCTTGTTCCCAGTTTGTTTGGATTTGAAAGCTTGCATTGTGTGGCTGTTTTAGGGTCTCGGGTATTGGAAAGGACCTTGACGTGGTACCTGAGCTTGTCCCATTTGGCCAGATGCGGTAACTAACCTTTCCATTTTTGCTTTTAAATCTTAGCTGAGAGCTTGTAAGTGAGTGCTGGGTTTTCTCTGTGTGTTGTATTAATTTGTTTTGTAATTTTCCCTATGGTTCTTGCACCCAGACCTGTCTGGGGTTAACTGCTTGTGGCTCTGGGGACAGCACAGCTTCCTGTGAGTGCCAGTGGCACCCAGGGCTGAGCATGTTGCAGGATCATGGGATGTGTACCCGGTCCGGTATGAGAGTGCAGTTCCCTTCCGTGTTTTGTATATGTCTAGGGTGATTACATATTCCTGTGCACCCTTCCCTTGTTCCCAGTTTGTTTGGATTTGAAAGCTTGCATTGTGTGGCTGTTTTAGGGTCTCGGGTATTGGAAAGGACCTTGACGTGGTACCTGAGCTTGTCCCATTTGGCCAGATGCGGTAACTAACCTTTCCATTTTTGCTTTTAAATCTTAGCTGAGAGCTTGTAAGTGAGTGCTGGGTTTTCTCTGTGTGTTGTATTAATTTGTTTTGTAATTTTCCCTATGGTTCTTGCACCCAGACCTGTCTGGGGTTAACTGCTTGTGGCTCTGGGGACAGCACAGCTTCCTGTGAGTGCCAGTGGCACCCAGGGCTGAGCATGTTGCAGGGTCATGGGATGTGTACCCGGTCCGGTATGAGAGTGCAGTTCCCTTCCGTGTTTTGTATATGTCTAGGGTGATTACATATTCCTGTGCACCCTTCCCTTGTTCCCAGTTTGTTTGGATTTGAAAGCTTGCATTGTGTGGCTGTTTTAGGGTCTCGGGTATTGGAAAGGACCTTGACGTGGTACCTGAGCTTGTCCCATTTGGCCAGATGCGGTAACTAACCTTTCCATTTTTGCTTTTAAATCTTAGCTGAGAGCTTGTAAGTGAGTGCTGGGTTTTCTCTGTGTGTTGTATTAATTTGTTTTGTAATTTTCCCTATGGTTCTTGCACCCAGACCTGTCTGGGGTTAACTGCTTGTGGCTCTGGGGACAGCACAGCTTCCTGTGAGTGCCAGTGGCACCCAGGGCTGAGCATGTTGCAGGGTCATGGGATGTGTACCCGGTCCGGTATGAGAGTGCAGTTCCCTTCCGTGTTTTATATATATATATATATATATATATATATATATATATATATATATATATATATATATATATATATACATATATAAAATGCTAAATTTAGAAATTTATTTAACTGTTTTCTGAATTATAAAACTATTCATCCTACAGAATTATTCTCATAAACTATCTGATGGTGAAGATATCAATAGCAATGATATTTCAAATTATTTCTTAAGCAATTAAAACATCCAAAGTCCCCTATATCTTAAAGAAATAAAATCATATAAAGATCATTCAGGAATAAAATTATTGTAAACTTAAAGTATTCTACAGAATTAAAATCATTGGAAGAATAGCCTATTTTTCAGTGAGAAGATGATCTGAAGATCAGCATAACCTATGTTATTAAAAAAGTAAGGATTCTTCTGCAAAAAAATCATTTAAAGATCAATGCATTCTTAAAATTATTTGAAGGGTAATGTATATTTTTGGAACACAATATAAAGGTCAGGATTTTAATAAAAACATAGTATAATATCCCCAGGGAAAATATATTTGGGAGGTTGACAGAACTAAAAACTGGAAACATAAAAATGTCTTCAAAATTAAAATTGTCTGAAATATCAAAAACATACAGGCAGAAAATCAAAACACATTTAATACCACTGATAAGTAGAACTAATCTTTCATGAATAACAAGGATTATGATCCAAAGATCAGAAAGCATCAATAAACAAATACATACACACAGCTGGGTCTATTACTTCTGATTGGATCAGCAACAGTTTCAGCTTGGGTCTAGCAGGGGTTAAACACTTACGCCTAAATTAAGAGTCTTGCGTTAGCCTTAAAAAGCAGCGTTGAGATGTCCCAATGCTGCTTTTTAACGTTCGCTGGTATTACGAGTCTTGCAGGTACAGGTGTACCGCTCACGTTTTTTCCGTGACTCGAGCATACCGCAAATCTCCTTATGTCAATTGTGTATCCTATCTTTTCAATGGGATTTTCCTAACGTCGGTATTACGAGTCTTGGAAAAAGTAAGCGGTACACCCTCTCCTGTCAAGACTCCTACCGCATTTAAAAGTCAGTAGTTAAGAGTTCTATGGGCTAACACCGTAACATAAAACTCTTAACTAAAGTGCTAAAAAGTACACTAACACCCATAAACTACCTATTAACCCCTACCGAGCCCCCCCACATCACAAACACTTAAATACATTTTTTAACCCCTAATCTGCTGACCAGACATCGCCGCCACATTAATAAATATATTAACCCCTAAACCGCCGCACTCCCGCCTCGCAAACATTAGTTAAATTTTATTAACCCCTAATCTGCCGTCCCTAACATCGCCGACACCTACCTACATTTATTAACCCCTAATCTGCCGCCCCCAACGTCGCCGCAACTATATTAAATGTATTAACCCCTAAACCTAAGTCTAACCCTAACCCTAACACCCCCTAACTTAAAAATAATTTAAAATAATCTAAATAAAATTACTATAATTAACTAAATTATTCCTATTTAAAACTAAATACTTACCTATAAAATGAACCCTAAGCTAGCTACTATATAACTAATAATTATCTCAGGGTTTACTTTTTATTTTACAGGCAACTTTTTGTATTTATTTTAACTAGGTACAATAGTTATTAAATAGTTATTAACTATTTAATAACTACCTAGCTAAAATAAATACAAATTGACCTGAAAAATAAAACCTAACCTAAATTGCAATTACACCTAACACTAGACTATAATTAAATTATTTCCCTAAACTAACTACAATGAAATACAATTAAATACAATTATCTAAATTACGAAAAAAAAACACTAAATTACAGAAAAGAAAAAAATAATTACACCTAGATTAGGTGTAATTAGTTTTAAAAAAATTGTAATTATTTTATTTTTTTCTGTAATTTAGTGGGGGTTTTTTTTTCATAATTTAGATAATTGTATTCAATTGTATTTAATTGTAGTTAGTTTAGGGAATGTATTTAATTATAGTGTAGTGTTAGGTGTAATTGTAACTTAGGTTAGGTTTTATTTTACAGGTCAATTTGTTTTTATTTTAGGTAGGTAGTTATTAAATAGTTAATAACTATTTAATAACTATTGTACCTAGTTGAAATAAATACAAAGTTGCCTGTAAAATAAAAATAAACCCAGAAATAGCAACAATGTAATTATTAGTTATATTGTAGCTAGCTTAGGGTTTATTTTATAGGTAAGTATTTAGTTTTAAATAGGAATAATTTAGTTAATTGTAGTAATTTTATTTAGATTATTTTAAATTATATTTAAGTTAGGGGGGTGTTAGGGTTAGGGTTAGACTTAGGTTTAGGGGTTAATATATTTAATATAATGGTGGTGACGTGAGCAGCAGATTAGGGGTTAATAAATGTAGTTAGGTTGCGGCGACGTTGGGGGCGGTAGATTAGGGGTTTATTAGTATAATATTTGTGGCGGCGGTGTCCGGAGCGGCAGATTAGGGGTTAATGATATAATGCAGGTGTTGGCGATGTCGGGGGTGGCAGATTAGAGGTTAACCCCTTAATGACCAGAGCACTTTTCCATTTTCTGACCATTTGGGACCAAGGCTATTTTTACATTTTTGCTGTGTTTGTGTTTAGCTGTAATTTTCCTCTTACTCATTTACTGAACCCACACATATTATATACCGTTTTTATCGCCATTAAATGGAATTTCTAAAGATACCATTATTTTCATCATATATTATAATTTACTCTAAAAAAATTATAAAATATGAGAAAAAATGGAAAAAAACACACTTTTTCTAACTTTGACCCCCAAAATCTGTTACACATCTACAACCACCAAAAAACACCCATGCTAAATAGTTTCAAAATTTTGTCCTGAGTTTAGAAATACCCAATGTTTACATGTTCTTTGCTTTTTTTGCAAGTTATAGGGCAATAAGTACAAGTAGCACTTTGCTATTTCCAAACCATTTTTTTTAAATTAGCGCTAGTTACATTGGGACACTGATATCTTTCAGGAATCCCTGAATATCCATTGACATGTATATATTTTTTTTAGAAGACAACCCAAAGTATTGATCTAGGCCCATTTTGGTTTATTTCATGCCACAATTTCACCGCCAAATGCGATCAAATACAAAAAATCGTTCACTTTTTCACAAATTTTTTCACAAACTTTTGGTTTCTCACTGAAATTATTTACAAACAGCTTGTGCAATTATGGCATAAATGGTTGTAAATTCTTCTATGGGATCACCTTTGTTCAGAAATAGCAGACAAATATGGATTTGGCATTACTTTTTGGTAATTAGAAGGCTGCTAAATGCCACTGCGCACTACACATGTATTATGCCCAGCAGTGAAGGGGTTAATTAGGGAGCATGTAGGGAGCTTTTTGGGGTAATTTTAGCTTTAGTGTAGTGTAGTAGACAACCCCAAGTATTGATCTAGGCCAATTTTGGTATATTTCATGCCACCATTTCACCGCCAAATGCGATCAAATATTAAAAAAAACGTTACATTTTTCACAATTTTAGGTTTCTCACTGAAATAATTTACAAACAGCTTGTGCAATTATGGCACAAATGGTTGTAAATGCTTCTATGGGATCCCCTTTGTTCAGAAATAGTAGACATATATGGCTTTGGCATTGCTTTTTGGTAATTAGAAGGCCACTAAATGCCGCTGCGCACCACACGTGTATTATGCCCAACAGTGCAGGGGTTAATTAGGGAGCTTGTAGGGTTAATTTTAGCTTTAGTGTAGTGTAGTAGACAACTCAAAGTATTGATCTAGGCCCTATTTGGTATATTTCATGCCACCATTTCCCCGCCAAATGCGGTCAAATAAAAAAAACGTTCCCTTTTTAACAAACTTTTTCACAAACTTTAGGTTTCTCACTGAAATTATTTACAAACAGCTTGTGCAATTATGGCACAAATGGTTGTAAATGCTTCTCTGGGATCCCCACCTGAAATATCAGACCCCCTGATCCCTCCCAAACAGCTCTCTTCCCTCCCCCACCCCACCATTGTCCCCCGCCATCTTAAGTACTGGCAGAATCTCTGCCAGTACTAAAATAAAGCTATATTTGTTTTTTTTTGTTTTAGCATATTTACATATGCTGCTATGTAGGATCCCCCCCTTAGCCCCCAACCTCACTGATCCCCCACCAAACAGCTCTCTAACCCTCCCTCTCTGCCTTAATGGGCGCCATCTTGGGTACTGGCAGCTGTCTGCCAGTACCCAGTTTAGTAAAAAAGTATGCTTTTTTTTTTAAAATTGCCCTTTTCTATAGTGTAGCTTCCCCCCCCCCCAAGACAAACCCCCCACCCCTTCCAGATCCCTTAGTTGCTTATTTATATTTTAAAATAACTTTTTTTTTTTACTTTGATTAACAGGTTTTTCTGTAGTGTAGCGGTTCCCGACCGCTCCCGCCCAGTGCACGCGCCCATCCACCCGCCACCCCCCCGTTCCCATGCGCGCCCCAGTGTGCGCCCCCATCTGTCCCGCCCACGATCCCGCCCCCCTCCACTCCACACGGCCCATCGATGGCCGCCCACATGCATCCCAGACTGGCTCCCACCCATCAACGATATCAGCCATCAATGTCCGCTGTAGAGAGGGCAACAGAGTGGCTCTCTCTGCATTGGATGGCCAATCACTGCAATAACTGGAAAGCAGCTGAAAGCGAGCAGGATCGCTTCCAGCTGCTTTCCAGACTAAGGATGTACGCCATACAACCTCGGTCATTAACTGTATTTTTTTTTTAGGACGTATGGCGTACGTCCTTGGTCGTTAAGGAGTTAATAAGTGTAAGATTAGGGGTGTTTAGACTCAGGGTTCATGTTAGGGTGTTAGGTGTAGACATAAAAAGTATTTCCCCATAGGAATCAATGGGGATGCGTTAGGAGCTGAACGCTGCTTTTTTGCAGGTGTTAGGTTTTTTTTCAGCCGAATCTGCCCCATTGATTCCTATGGGGAAATTGTGCATGAGCACGTTTAGCCAGCTCACTGCTACCGTAAGCAATGCTGGTATTGAGGTGAGATGTGTAGCAAAATTTTGCTCTCCACTCACTTTTCTGCGGCTAACACCGGGTTTAAAAAAACTGTAATACCAGCGTTGTTTGTAGGTGAGCGGTGAGCATAAACTGCTCGTTAGCAACGCAAGCCTTACCGACAAAAACTTGTAATCTAGCCGATAGGTTTGTTGTATTACTAGTGATAAAAGGGCATGCTAACTGAGTATAATGGCCCTTTAAAGAATATGGGAAAAATGTGGCAGGTTTGATAAAAATGTATTATTGCAATACTTTCAAGAAACAGAGTAAACTGAAATAAATAATAAAGACAAAAACAAGATATTTCTCGTTTAGAATTTATGGAGAGCTCTTTAAACTGTCTAACTAAGGTTAGGTAAAAGTGAAAGCTCCACCCACCATTTGCCTTATTTGGAGGAGCCAATCTGAGCTTTATTCAAATTCTGGAAATTATCAGTTGCTCAGTTTTCAGGGCTAAATTGCATGAAAAGGGGGACAAATAAATAATGAAAATATATTCCTAAATTGTTTCATTATGTGTAACTAAACATTTTGGGCTAGATTACAAGCTAATTTATTGCACCTTTAAACAGGCAAATTATAAATGGCTGGCTTTTGCTACCGCAACCTCTGGTTAATTTTCAAAATGTGCCCCAACTGCCCCCCAAAAAATGTGTAGTGTCTTTTGAAAAGTTTTTGGGGTCTAAAATTGTTGGGTGTGGGGCACTGAAAAGTGCCTTTACATTGCGGTTTATGGGAAATGCGTGTTCCCTGTAAAAACAGATGTATATGCTTATATACATATATATTTATGTGTTATAACATGAGAATGAGAAAATCCAAGGAATCTGTGAATGAAAATCACAAAAAGAAGGCGCCTCCTAGTGTAATACTGCAAAAGCAATCCACAATATCAGTGACAAGGAATGAAAATATTCTCACAGGTGGAGCAGCACCAAATGTGCTAAGTGGCGCAGGCTGAAATCTTAACAGTTTCCCAGCAAACTGATCCTCAAGAGGATGTAGTGGCCCAAGTGTGCCAGGAATTGGTCCAATAAAGCTCAGGCTTCCATGTTGTTAAGTATAATTTTTATTAAAAACAATATTAAAAAATAAAGGTTATGTACATTACCCAAAGTGATTGAAATGATAAGTGCAACAGATTGCAACGCGTTTCTCAGCTTAAACCTAGCTGTTTCATCAGACATCTGTTGATAACATGAATAGTTCATCCAAGGTTGGGAAAAATAAGCGCTCCAAGCCCAGAAATATATAAAAAAAATCAATTTTATTCCATACTGATTAAAACCATACAAAATTGAATAAAAAGTGGTAAGCACTGTTGTGCAAAAAACAAGTTGAGGAACAGGTGCAAAAACAGCAAACGTTTCGTGCTCCACGCACTTGGTCACTGCTCAGTGATTTTTTATATATTTCTGGGCTTGGAGCACTTATTTTTCCCAACCTTGGATGAACTGTTGCTTTTGTGCGTGTGCGTGTGCAGACGCACTGGGAACATTTGTTTGCCGCCCGAGAACATCATTTATTTGCTTGCTACCCTCTCTCTATCAGTGCCTATCACATCATTGGATTCATAATTGTATACCCCAGGGGCGCTCCGTTGAGCAGGTTTGTTTGTACTTTGGATAACATGAATACACTGGCTTTTATACCTCTCCTACATGTTTCCTTAATTGGAACCTCCCACTCCCTCCATTCACAGGTGTGATAACCAGATTCATACCTGTCCTAAAAGAATATGTCTACCATATTAAAGAGACATAGTATACGCATATCTCATTGTATTAAAAAAGTTCAGTGAAATATTATAATAGACTGGTATAGAACAGAATCACAGTAATACATTTGATCATACAATGTATATAAAATTCTTACATGACTCTCAAAATTGCTTTATCTGTCAAAACTCATATAATAATATAAAATAACTTAAAAGTAGCTTACCAGCTCTATCAAACCTTCAGATAAAGAACTTTGCATGTGGAATACATCTTTTGTTGATATAAACATATTAAGCCCCTCCTTGTTGATCAGTATCATAGCCCTAATGTTACTGACAATATCATTCCGAATGTTGCCTTATTTTAGTTTTTTGTCCAAAAACCTATGTATCGATCAATTCTACTATATATTATAAATGGTGACTGATAATCTTTACCTATATGTCTTCATTTGTTTTCTAATGGTGTTTTGATAATATAATGAATATCAAATGTGCTGTGTATACGTATAAATTGTAAACTGCTGTGACAGCTCAAATTTGAATGGGCGATCCGGTGGAATAGAGGTGCAATCTAGACATACAGATCGAGACTAAGATGTAAATAACCCTAAATAAATCACTGCTTACCAGTAAATAAGTGTCTTGTGATACTAAGCGTCTAATCCTCAGATAATATAAATATACCTTGATGGCGACTTAATGTGTTGTGAGGGAGTGCTAACCCATGGGAGTGATAATGTAACACTGCTCTGTGATAGGGTAGAGTCACGGAGGGGAGTTGTGGGGATGTGCCTATGATACGTGACCCAGACCAATAATGTTATTGATAAAGATATGAGCTTCCCCTGAAACAGTGATTTTATCATTCAATACTAAATGAGGACAAGTAGCAATGATATAGAGTGGAATCACTAATTAGTATACTAATGTGATCTAACGTGAAAAGCTAAGAAATGTATAAATGTGCTCTCTAAACATAGGGAGCGTGATATAATAATTTTATAATGTACCTTGATGGCAACTAGATCTATTATAAGTTTGTGATCCCTGAAAGGGTGTGATTATGTATTATTGCTCTATGATAGGATAGAGTACTAATAAGCTAAGTGTAATAGACCTAAAATGGTGATGTCTACATTAAAATATATCAGGAAAAAAAAACATATAGTGTATTTTTTAGAATCACTAATTATGTAATGAAGGTATCTAAGGTGGAATGTTAAAACTAATAAAATATTCTTTCTCTATAAGGAGAACATTTATGGCAGATGTTGACTGCTGTATATAGAAGTGATAATGATTATGCAACTACTTATCGATAACATAAATGAAAATCTAAATAGTATACATGGAAACAAATATAAACATACACAAAATATAAATATATATCCTAAACATTGAGTTATATTCTAGTGGATACCTATGTGTATGACCAATACTAAAATGTATATGAACGTGACATAACAAACTGGTGGAGGCTAAAATGAGCCCTCTATAATATAGGGGATTCCACTAACCTAACCAATAAACATGACCACATAAATGTGGTGAAGTGTTATTCTAAACTGTGTCCAGTGGATGTATGTAAAGTTGATATAAACTTAAATATTGTTACAACCAATTAAAATATATTTATAAAAAAATATATCAATAGAAAGAGGTCATCTTTGTGTACTGAATGTAATAGTGACATATGATAAGAATTGAAATTTTATATGGATGTGAGCAGGAATGACATAGAAACAGATGACCAAGTGGGGAATTATAATACTGCTAGAAATACCTAGAACTCATAATCATAATAATATGTTCCCCCCAAAAAAACAAACGAAAGTTTAAGATGGAAAATTTATATTTTTACTGGAACGCTACCATGTCTATATTTTACTGGAACGCTGCCATGTCTATATTTTCATTTAGACCCTCCGGGAAGAGACTTCCAAATTTAAAGATCCAAAATGTCTCTCTTTGGTGGAGTCTAGTATATCTGTTTGCCCCTTTAAGGGGTTGAATACTTTCCAAAGGGGTTATCTGAAATTGGAAATAGGCTTCTGATTAGCATGTATTGGATTGCATTCGCTTTGCACCTAACTTGTAATACCAGCACACTTTTTTGTGCCATGTTATTACTAAGAGAGCCTGGAGCAAGAGAATAGAGGATAAGGGCTTTTGACCCTCAGGGAAAATATTAGCAAGGGGTGGGATCCAAAAGGGGGCGGAGCATCATTTACATAAAGGAGGGCCAGCAGGAAGTACAGCATCTTCCTTGAAACATCATTTTCTCAAGGAGATTGTCACTGGCTTTGGCGGGCATGAAGGAGCCACACCATCACATGCCTATCTCCAGGCATCACAAGGAGGACTTGAAAGTATGGATGTCATTTCTTGACAGTTTCAACAGCAGATCATTGATCCTACAGCCGAGGGTGCTGGCATCTGATTTGGAACTGTTTACAGATGTGGCTGGTGGGATTGGTTTTGGGGCCTACCTGGGTGGACGTTGGTGTGTGGGGCAATGGCTGGAGTGGGTGAAATTTGGTCTCACAAAGGACGTCACCTTTTTAGAGTTGGTTCCATTATGAGTGGTATTGAGAGTGTGGCCGCAGAGGCTAGCAGACAAAAAAGTCACTTTCAGACTGATAATATGGGTATAAGTGATGGCGGTCAACAGATTGACAGCTAGTTCTCCTTCGGTAGTTCATCTGCTGAGGATGTTTGTGCTGGAGTGCATGAAGAATAATTTTTGCTTTAGAGCTGTTCATGTGGCGGGTGACGATAATGGGATAGCTGACGCTGTTTCCCATTTACAATGAGATCGTTTCTGACTTTGGCACCAGCTGCAGAGGAGGTAGGAGATCCATGTCCAAAGAGTCTGTGGTCAGTGGTGTTTCCAACCTAGCATGTCTGGTAAGGGGAGCATTAGCTAGAAGAACTTGGAAGGCATACTGGCAGGTATGGAAACAGTGGTGGGTTTTTCTGAAAGAGAATGATGTGAGGGGTCAGAGGTCAAACAGGCTGGAACACTTGCTCAAGTAGATGAGGGAGTGACAAGTAGCCGGGGCCTCTAAGGCTATGGTGCAAAGGAGATTGTCTGCTTTGGCTTTTCTGTTTCAGTTGTTAGGTTGGGAGGACTTTGTTGTTCATCTGGCATCCAGGGGTTGGGCAAGAAGGGAGGTTGGAGGAGACTCTAGAAGGCCCATGGTCTTTTCTGTTTTGAAGAGCATATGTGAATTGTATTTTGAGTTCTTACTCTTCAGGATAGCATTAGTGTTGGCCTTTTTCGGGGCTTTTCGACTCTCGGAATTGGTGAGTGTTAATAAAAGGGAGTCTGGGGGGGATCCAGTTGATGATGTATGGTTGAAAGGTGGCAAGGTTCATATTTGGTTACGTAGATCCAAGACCAAGATCAACGGGATAAAGGGACATTGGTCAGTTATGGGGCAATTGGTGGGGAGTGTTGCCTGGTGTCATCGGTAGAAGGTTTCACGGTGGTGAGGGGGAAAGGGAGGGGACCCCTATTAGTACACCAGGATGGATCCTTTCTGTCGTGTTTTCAATTTGTGGTTGTTTTTAGACAGGTTTTGTAGTTCAGGTCTCATTATTTAAGGATAGGGGCTGCCATGGAGGCTAGTTCATTGGGTTTGGGGGAGCAAGTGGTAAAAAGGATTGGTAGGTGGGAATCTAGCAGATTTAAGTCATATGTTCATCCTGCATTGGTGTAATTATTTACTGTGGTTCTTGTTTGTTTATGTTGCAGGTCCCATTTCATGTTGGATAATTGGTCACTCTTATATAGCGAGAGCCAGGATGGCAGCTACGGAGAAGGGAAGCCAGTTGGGAATTGACCCAAATACGGCTGTTTTAAGATGATTTGGCTTTGGAGGCATAAAATGGGACCAGGTCAGGGGGGCAGAATGTGCAGGCGTGCTGAATGGCCGCACCTAACTAGAGCTCCTGCAGCGGTGATGGAGGGGGTTTCCCTCAGGCTTGTAAATATTAAGCGGAGATGCCTGAATGTTGTTAAGCATTATGAGGGGAGTGTCCAAAGGCCACTGAACTGATTTTTGGAGCCGTGTTCAGGGTGGATCAGCCATTTTTCTGGGTCGCAACATAGGCCGTAACTGAAGCCTGCTCCAGCAGTGTGGATGCTAATCGCAGACAGAGAGAGACGGAAAGCCTGTAAAGGGCCCCGATTTCCACACCGGAGGATCTTTGGAGGCAAGCATAGCTCATATAAGGCTCCGGTAAGCTGCATCCCATAAAAGCATAGTTGAGTCATATGCAGTTACGGCTGATTTAAAGCTCCATTACGATATGCCCTAAAGTTGGTATGGGCCCATATCGCCCCAGGCTCTTCATATAAAGATAACTTTATACAAATAAGGGGCATAGTGTGGTTTACCTGTTTGAAACAAAAGGCCATGCAATGATTTATCGCAACAAGACAGGACACATCTTTATCTAAGTGACTCTGACTTTTCAAAATCAGACCTATATAATTCTGGGTCAGAAACATTTTTGCTCTTTACCTGTAGGTGTATAGGCCTAGGCCCAACTCCCCAGCATGGCGCAGCACAGAACCATCAAAGGTGATAAGGCCCCAAAATCTACTGCAGTTTCTGGCTCTGTGAATGCCTTTTTTAAAAGCACTGAACACAAGAAGAAAAAAACTGATTAGCCTCAGATTTCTAGTGACGAGGAGGAAATGTCAGACAATCCTGAAACCATACAAGCACCAGCGTCTCCCTCTAACCTGCATCAAAATTTAGAAGACAGCCCAGTTACACTTAAAGCAATGGAGGCCCTTATAAATCAGGTTAAATTTTGTATAAAGACAGAGTGTGCTGCACTAAAGAAAGATATAAATGATCTGGGGATTAGAGTTGAATCCCTTGAAGATCATAGGGAGGAGGTTACTAAAGAAATGTCTGAAATGTCACATACTATAGAAAATCAACAAATGCAGATTTCTGACCTTGAGAATAAAATAGATGATATTGAAAACAGGACAAGGAGGAACAACCTCCGTATACGTGGAGTTTCAGAATCTGTGAAGAGTGAAGACATACCAGAACACCTGCAAAACCTATTTCAGTCCCTCGCTATCTCCAATCAAAGAGTGATCGATCCCATACCTTTTGAAAGAGCACATAGGTCTCTTAGACCCAAGCTGGGTGACAATCAGCCTCCTAGGGACAAAATTGTGTGTTTTTTGAGCTATAGGGACAGGGAGAAGATATTCCAGATGGCGAGAGCACAGCCTACATTTTCTTATTTAGGCGCGAAAATTCAAATCTACCAAGATCTGTCAGCCAGAACGCTTTTATTAAGAAAAGAATTTGCCTCCTTCACGGCCCACCTACGGTCACTTAAAATCCCCTACAGATGGGGCTTCCCAGTACCCATACAGGTTGTCAGGAATGGAAAACGCTTTGAATGTTGCTCCATGGGGGATATAAATGACTTTTGTCAACTTTTAGACATTCCAACTCCCGAGGCCCTCATTCCCCTTCCTCCCAGCCTCTCAACGCCTTTGCCAAAGCCACAAAGAAGACTTTGGTCTGAAGTTCTTAATAAGCAACAGCGGAAGAAGATTTGCACTGCTCCTACTACCCAGTTGGATGCTACTGTAGCTATTTCTACATGAATCGGTATCCAAGAGGTTGTGAGTATATGGTTGTGTACACACTCCACAGGGTGAAGATTAATACCAATACCATCTCATATTGACTCTCTACTTTAATTAATAAATATATAACTTGTTATTACACAGATTTCACTCTGTTGGTGCTCATCCACTCTAATCATAACAAGACTTTTAGCTTGTAAAAATGAGACTCTCCTCGGACATGTTTGTTTTTCTCTCATGTTTTAATGTTCTAGTGTTTTAGTATATTGTTTACATTGGCTCTAGTTTTGGGCCAACATTTGCAAAAATGGTTTGTTGGGGAAGCCCCGCCGGACTGTACTTTTCCCCCTCTCTTTTCTTTTCTACTCTCTTCTTTTGTCTATTTCTGTAGTTCTACTACACTTGCTCTCTTAAACCTCTTTGACGGATAGCGCCTCTCGCAGTATCAGCATCCTTCTCATCCCCTAACACCCACCCCCCCTTTTCCTTCTCCTCTCTTTCCCTTTTTGCTCTTTACTGTATCAGAGTATTTTCAGACACAGTTATTGTATTTTGTTTTGTTAATTCTGTTCAAAGGTTATATATTTGTATTTTTGCATTTGTATTTTCTGAAATCCTGGTTTTCAGGATTCAACACACTTGACTTGCATTTATTGGTTCACTATTACCTGTATACTAACACTCTCAGATATGTTTCAAAACCTCAGCAACCCAGTCAGTTCAGACTATCCACGCAGAATGTTAAGGGTTTTCTCTCCCCACAAAAGCACTCAATAGCCTTCCATGATTTTTATAAAAAGAAAATTTATATTATTATGCTGCAAGAGACTCATTTAAAAAAATCTAACGAACCCTCCCTTTCAAAACTATACTATGACCAACATAGTGACTTAACTTTCCAATTAACCCTATGTTAGATACCGCATCAGGTAGATCCTATATTAAGAACTCCCAGATTAAGGCCAACTGGCAGGCACTTAGCACTATCCCTTTCTTCGACACATGGAGAGCTACCCACCCATCCATGAAAGATTTCTCCTTTTTCTCAAACCCGCAACGCACATACACACGTATTGATTATGTCCTCTGTGAACAGCATATGCTCACCTCACTCATAGACTCTAGGCTATACCACACCACTTGGTCGGATCATAGCATGGTTTGCTCTACGTTTCTATGGTCTTCTAGGCCAAGCTTCCAACAATGTTGGAAACTAAATGATCAGATTTTCCTAGACCCCTTAATAACTACAGATTTAGCAGAAAAAACTACTGAATTGTTCTCTTTTAATAATCATACAGTAACATCCACAGTCACTAATTGGGAAACATATAAGTGTTACATTAGGGGGGTAATTATAGGCCACACTCATAGACAACACAAACAGCAAACAGCTCAATTTGCCTCTCTAACATCTGACTTTAACACTTGCGAAAAAGCGTTAAAAAATAACCCTCAATCGCAACAGTTATTGCAGAGATCGCAACAGGCTAGGGAAGCTTTAAATCAGTATCTGATAAAAAGCGCGCACATGAGGGAACTTACCACCAAGTCAAAGTTTTTTCTCTAAAATAATAAAGCAGGACGCTTACTAGCGAGGTCTTTGCGTAAGAGACGGTATAAAACCTATATAGCTAAGATCAAAGACTCTAATGGAACTGTCCATTCTAATAACTCTGAAATTGTTAGCCAGTTCGCACAGTACTATACCTCCTTGTATAATCTATCCGTCATAAACTTGGAAGATAAACTTAACCGAATAAATACCTATCTAGAACAGACTCAGCTTCCTAAATTATCAAACAGTGATATTGAAACCCTAGACAAACAATTTACCATCCAGGAAGTTTTATTTGCCATTAGGGACCTACCTCAGGGAAAAGCCCCCGGCCCGGACGGTTTCACCCCTAAATTTTACCATCTCTTTAAATCCCTTCTATGACCTCATCTATTGGAAATGTATGCTTCTATTGAGCAGTGCACCCAACTCCCACCAACATTGCTGGAAGCCACAATTTTCGGTGATACACAAGCCAGGTAAACCCCTAGATAAAGTTTCTAATTATCATCCTATATCCCTAATAAATATTGATATCAAATTGTATGCCAAACTGTTAGCCACAAGAATTAGTAAATACCTCCCCTCCCTCGTACATACGGACCAAGTCGGTTTCATCCCAGGTAGGGAAGTTAAGGAGAATACCATCAGAGTTTTGCATACCCTTTTATCTGCTTCTACCTCTAAATCACCGCTTATACTTCTCTCTACAGATGCCGAGAAGGCCTTTGACAGGGTGGACTGGGATTTCCTTTGGTCTGCTCTGTCAAGGTTTAGGTTTTAACAAACGGTGATTTCTCGTATACATGCTCTCTATAGTAACCCAATAGCATATGTTAATGTTAACAACACTCTTTCCCAGGCAATCCCTATAAAAAATGGCACATGTCAGTGGTGCCCCATCTCACCCCTGCTGTTTGCTCTTGAGGTAGAGGCATTGGCTACTAGGATAAGGTGTAATCACAACATACAGGGAGTCTCTTTTGGGGAGTTGCATCAAAAATGTCTGCTGTACGCTGATGATGTGATATTCACTTTACGCTCTCCCCTCACTTCACTTCCTGCTTTACTAGGTGAGTTAGAGGAGTATAAACTGGTTTCTAATTTCTCAGTCAACATGGAAAAGTCGATGATCCTGCCATTACATATAAATGTTGAAGAACCACATTTTCTCTCAACACATACTTCTTTCCAAATAACTAAAAATAGGTATTTAGGAATAGATCTATCACCATTACACACAGAACTGTTCTCCCTTAACTATATCCCCTTACAGGTCAAAAATAATAAATCATTGGAGCTGTGGCATAAACAAGGCCAGCTCTCCTGGATGGGACGCATTAATGCGATAAAAATGAATATTATCCCTAAATTTTTATACCTCTTTCAAGTACTTCCCATAGATATTCCTACTCAATTTCTTCAACAACTACAAAAAAGATTTGACCAGTTTATATGGTCACACAAGAGGCCCAGAGTTACTAGAGATACTCTGTTTCTCGATAGAGAGGATGGTGGACTAGGAGCCCCTAACCTAGTAAACTACTATAAAGCGACACATTTAGCATGCATAGTTGCCTGGAAACACTCCTCTCCTGACAAGCCCTGGGTGCAGATGGAAACCCATCTTGCAGGTGGGATAAACCTGGGAGATTAGTGTTGGATTCCACAAAAATCGAGATCCCCGGATGTCTGGGGTAATCATTATATAGCAGCTACGCTTCGTGCGTGGGATAAAGTACTGATAACTGACAGATTGCTATCCAAGCAAGTTTCCCCTCTCACCCCACTACTCAATAGCCCTCTTTTCTTAAATCCCAGACTATTCGAACACCTAGTATTGCGGGTACCCCTCCAATATTCCAACTCATATACTGCTACATAACGGACTGATACGGTGGCTAGGACCTCCATTCCATATGTGGTTCCCCTATCTACAAATCAGGCATGCTATATTTACTAGCCCATATCAAAAGGACTTCGCCAGGCCCTTGACCCCCTTTGAAACACTGTGTACATCCCCTGCAATAACTAATTCACATATCTCAATAATCTATAAGTTACTTAGAGGATCTTTCCCTGCTAAAAAAACAGTGTATCTCACTAAATGGGAAAGGGAACTAGACATAACATTAACGGATTCCCAATGAAGCCGTATAGAGAAAATAAAAAATCGTCCTATCATTAATTCTGATAGAAATGAATTTTAAGTTACTATCGCGATGGTACCTGACACCTCACCGACTTCATAGCATTTTCCCTAACTCCTCCTGTCTGTGTTGGAGACATTGTGGTAAGGTGGGTATTCTTTCTCATATCTGGTGGTCGTGTCCGTTTTTGTGTACATACTGGCACACTATAAATGAATGGTTGGATAAGATTCTAGGGAGACCTATCAAATTCACAGCTAGTATGATATTACTGGGCGATATCCCAAAAATCACATGCCTGTATAGGAAAAAAATTGCTACATGTCATGCTGAACTGTGCCAGATGCGTGATACCCAGGTTTTGGAGGAAAGATGTAGTCCCTTCATATGATATGTGGATGAGAGAAGTGGGTCATATACTAGAACTAGAGAAAATTCACTACACATATATTGGTAAACAAGAATTTATTGCTGATGTGATATTCCTTTGGGAACAAGACTTATGAGTTTTACATATATGTACTGAACCAAGGTAACATATGTATAGGTTGGGTGTGTCGATCTGAAATGTTTAGAATAATATGTGATTATGCATCTGTTTACATTTTTATTTGTGTTTGCTGTTAATCCCTAAATGAAAAAAAAAAAGTTTTCTTACTCAATGTAAATTTGTCAATTTTGAAACTAATAAAAAGATATATTGCAAAAAAAAAAAAAAAATGGGACCAGGTCCTCATAAAGGTAGTTGAGTATGCTTGTCTGTTCCATCTGCCAGGTATGTTGCTTATCCATGCAGGGGGTAATGACTTGGACTATTTGCCTCAAAAGACACTAATTGATATGATTCGGAAGGATATGGAAAGACTGTTGTCAGGAAATTGGTGCAGTCTGTGCCTTTAATTACTGATCCACCAATAACATTCATGCATTCTCCTTAAAACACCTAAGCAATCCTTGCTTAGTATTTTGTTTTACTCCTCTGAGTAACACTGAGCCCAATTGCTCTCTCAAGCTTAACGTATATTCCTGTTTTCCCTATCTAACCTACAGATCGTTTGTGTATGCTATTTAAAGACTTCCTTTACCTCTGGAACTTCAGGAACTCTAACAGAATCATAAATTCATTTTCTACTCACCCTCTCACAGAGGATTTTGTCACTGCCTACAGAACTCTGCTAATTCTAGCACAACAGGCATTACAAACAAAAGCGACCTACAGCATAAAAGTTTGTCAAGGAAAAGGTACGAGCTTATACTTATAAGTGACTTTGCTAAACGTACCTATTATTAATTCTCTCTTTAAGTTTTGTTGTTATGCTGCGGCTTTTCCTCCAGACCACTGACGTCACACGCCTGTCTCTCTGAAGTGTGCAGGCACTAGAGGAACACTCCTCCCCTGTCTCTTAGTTGTGCTACGGATTTCCAACTGCGACCGCACTGAGTACATCGATGTGAGTTAAGTAACTTTATGACTTCATTCTCTGTCTAAGAAACAGATTGTCTTGTGCTAATATTTGATGCCAACAAACTCTATAATCACAAGTCTTGACATTGTTTGCTGGGTAACACAGTTAAGCAACCTATCACCTGTTTGGCATAAGAGGAAGCGTAAATAAACGCTCACTACTCATATCTCTGAGTTTAAGTCATATTGAGCCACACTTCATTCTGTATATATTATATGTACTTAGACTCCACTCTGAATATCTAGTCCCATGACTTTAACATAATGGTCAATTGGTGACATTGATACCTTGCTGTAAATTCTATTTTGTTTCCTATCAATCAAAATTGACACTAATCTGTATGATTACACTCAAACCTCAGTGTTATCAAAAGATAGAAGTGTCACAAATCCATAACTATACTAACAGTGATATGCAAGTTACTTACATTCACTAAGACTTACATTACAGCAACATACAGGAGAGACAATTCTTACATAACACTAAGCCTTAAAAAGAAGAATAACTAGCATGGGACCCACAGAATTACCCCAAGTTGTTTATAACCTAAGTCAAAAGGTAGAGCAAATGGGGCAGGCTATTGTAGACTTACAGGTTTAAAACCAGGTTCTAAGGGAACTGAATAAGGATGGGAAAGAACAACACACCACCAGTCCTGAGCCACAAGTAAGTTTACCTGATCTGTTTTTTGGAGACAGAAGGTTATATAGGCAGTTCAAGAATGCATGCCATCTGCTATTTAATTTAAACCCCAAAACCTACCCCTCAGATAGGGTTAGGGTTTTATCTACAATTTCTTTTTTCTTAGGTCTGAACCCAGGATCTGGGCAGACCACTTATGTGAAATGAAAGATCCCCTCCTAAATTCGCTATCAGATTTCTTTTCAGCAATGGATGAGTTATATAGAGACGCCGACATACAACTAACAGCAGAACAAAAAATGAGGAGCCTAAAACAAGGAAAAAAATCAGTGGAAGAATATATCACTGAATTCAAACTATATGCCTCAGATTCTGCATGGAGTTTGGTTTCACTTAGAAATCAGTTCAGACTCGGATTGTCTGACCCTGTTAAAGATGAACTTGCACGAATAGAACTACCAAGTACCCTTGAAGCATTAATGAAAGTAGCTACACAGATCGATTGTAGGCTTAGAGAAAGGAAGGCAGAGCGAACTAATACTGAAGGAACATCCAGAGCCACTACTTCAGCTTATACTCATGTGAAACCCACACCTACTGATCAAGCTACCCCCATGGAAATTGGAGTCATTCGAGGACCTCTCACTCCCGATGAAAGATTAAGAAGAAGGACCAACCACTTGTGCATGTACTGCGCAAACCCTAACCATTTGGTCACAGATTGCCCAATCTTACGCAAGAACAAATGTATAAACAATTCCACATGTGATGATAAACCAGTAACTTTCTGTACTTTATCTCTCCTATTACAGTGGGACTTTAGGAGAATGAATACCCACGCCATTGTTGATTTAGGAGGATTTGGCACCTAAACAAGGTTGGAGTTCATCTTTTCAATTTTATTTACGTGAGGGGGTTTTAAAGTCCCTGTAGCTAGGTGGAGTGCTGAGGCAGTGATTGCCTCGCTTGTGGCGGGTGGTGATTGTTAAGTGGATTAAGTGGATGATTTAATGAGGTGTACCCCCTGTGTGTTCAGGGGAGGCAAGCTGGATGGAATGTGGATAAAGTCTGCTGACTCAGATAGGCAAGCACCTCCTGAGGGTTTCTGGAGTTTTAGTGTTATTTGGATAAATATTTAGTTAAATATTTATGGTTCATGTTTATATTTATTTGTAATAAATGTGGAGCTGTGGCCTTTACAACCCATTTTTGGTGTCTGTGTTTATATGTTATCCTTGCATATTAATACATATGAGGGTCAAGAGAGCCTGGAGCAAGAGAATAGAGGAGGAGGGCTTTTGAAAAGGGTATTAGCAAAGGGTGGGATCCAAAAGGGGGGCAGAACATCATTTACATAGAGTAGGGCCAGCAGGAAGTACGTCCTCTTCTTCGAAACATTGTGGGGGAAGCGGTTTCTCCCTCCCTAATTTATTTATGCTGCAGCTTGTTTGGCGGGGGTGCTTGCTGGGTAGATTAAGTGGATGATTTAATGAGGTGTACCCCCTGGGTGTTCAGGGGAGGCAAATTGGATGGAATGTGGATAAAGTCTGCTGACTCAGATAGGCAAGCACCTCCTGAGGGTTTCTGGAGTTTTAGTGTTATTTGGATAAATATTTAGTTAAATATTTATGGTTCATGTTTATATTTATTTGTAATAAATGTGGAGCTTTGGGCTTTACAACCCATTTTTGGTGTCTGTGTTTATTTGTTATCCTTGCATATTAATACATATAAGGGTCAAGTTGAGCGAAATCTATTTTGCAAAAGCTATATTTTGAGCTCAATTTGTAATCTGGCCCTTAATATACAAATTTCAAGAATTTTATTGTCCCTTTAATGCAGTTTATTCAAGCTTTTCAAATCACCTAAGAAATGTTTATTTGAAATGTGAAACAAACAGGAAATGCACAGCTAGTCTGTGGAATTGAAGCTAAACTGCCACAGGCCTAACGGTGGTCAGTGGTTGAATCAAAAAAAAAGAAAAGAAAAAGGTAGCAACACATTTTAAAAATGCCTATTTTAGCTGCTACCAACAAAACGTGAATGTCTCTTTACTATGGATAAAATATTTACAATAGAAAACAATATATAACACAAACATTCAGAATACAAAGTGACACAATGGGGCTTTGCAAGCCTTTCGACCCACTACGGCTGCAGGTTCTCACAAGAGAACCTGCACACTATATTTAACAAGCAGCGGTCATCTTTCACCATCTCTAAAGTTGCCAAAATTCAATCTCCGTGGTCTATTCCAACCGGGGAGACTGACAGCTTCTGCCCCCGCGTAATTGGCTGGGCGCGGGCAGGAGGCGGGATTGCACGCAAGCGCAAAATAGTGCTCGTGTGCAATGCTGAATTCTGCCAGGTAAACTCAGCCTGCCGGAGGCGAGCTGCGGTGGACAGGGGCACGTATGTGCACCCCTGTCTGCCTCAGCTTGATAAATCTCCCCCAATGTGTACTGATTACCGAGCAGCAGTATAAACACACCAGAGAAACAATTTTTACCTTTAACAAAAATAAGATTATCAGTTTCAACTTAGAAAGTCACGAGTCTCCTTAATTAAGTAGAGCAGTAGCAACATGTTTTAGAATATAACTTTAGCTGCAAAAAAATTAATAATAAAATCATTAAACCCACCATGCAATACAGAAAGAATTGGCAAACAAGAGTGAACTCTTTCTTCAAACACACTGTCAGCCTGAAAAAAGTTGACTTTAATGCCCACATTGGGAAAACCACAAAATTTAATCAAATAGGTTAAAAGCATAAAACATCAAAGGATGCCACAAATCAGAGCCAAAAAAAATACTCTCTGCAATGCAAAAAACTGGTTATAGAAAGACAGATTTGCAAAGTCAAAATAAACACTTTTAGAAATGCAAAAACATAAGAGATACATGAAATTTAAAGGGACAAGAAACCTCAATATTTTCTGTCATGATTCAGATGGAGCATACTGTTTTTTTTTTTTCAAATATTTATTTATATCCAACAAGGACCCATAACAATCAGATAATAATAAAAGAAACATAGCCATTAAATAAAAACAAGAGCAAAGCTTTTTCCAAACCATAACTTGGGTATAACAAATGTACATATAGTATACAAAATATTGCACATTCAATACTATGTTCTAGGTACACATCAACTCTTTGAATGTACCTTATGTAAATAAAAAGAATAACCCAGATGATAACACTATGCTTCTTAATACTCTATACCTTGTTGAGTTTTTATTTTTACATAGATAAACAACACAATACCCCAGAACAAAAAATAATAATTAAAAAAAAAAAAAAAAAAAAAAAAAGAACCCTTCACCACCTCCCCAGCAGAACTAGTTCAGAATTACGTAAGGGATGTATCAAATATTCAATTTCCGTAGGAGAAAAAACTTTTATGAATGCTGACCATTTGAGAAAGAATTTAACAACATCGACATCGTTATCAACACTAATATTATATTATTCAAGAATACATTGTTTTTTTAAACAGTTTTTAATTTCTGATATACTAGGGACCGTGCGCGTTTTCCATTTTTTAAAGGTAAGATATCTAACAGCCAATATAGTTATATTAATAAACTTCACATTGAGTTGTCTATCTTCTGGGTCAAAAAAGAGAAAAATTATATGTCTGCCTATCAGATTTAATGATGAGAGCTTTAGTATCTTGCAAAGCCAAAATTGGACTTTGGACCATACGTTTTTAATTTTAGGGCAGGTCCATAACATGTGCAGAAGATTTGCAGAGGGAAACGAACATTTAGGACATGTAGTAAAATTCATACTGCCGCATCTCGCTCCTTTTTCAGGTGTAAAATATGTCATATGTAACAACTTCAAGTGAGATTCTCTCCATGTGGCAGAAAGGGTTGTTTGAGTAACCTTTCGAATTGAAAGAGAAGGTATTTTAGATTCTACTTCCTGAGATAACAATGTGGCCCAGTTAATAGCAATTTTATCGAGATTAATTGTGCCCCTGTCGGAAACAATAATCAAATAGCATGGAGATATTGACATTAGTCCATTTTTTGCCAGGATAAACCAGTTCTCTATATATCCCAGTGACCAGTTCCAACCATACTCATTCACTAACTTCATAACATAGTGTCTAGCCTGAAGATAGGCAAAAAAGTTTCTCTGGGAGATATTGAATTCCACCCTAAGAGCATCAAATGATTTCACACATCTTTTTTCTATATCAAGCATCTGGAGAACATTAACAAGCCCTTGGGTCTTCCACTTTAAAAAGATTGGAGATGGTGTTCCTAACTGAAATTGTGGGTTCCCCAGAAAACTTAGGAATCTCGACACCCGGTGTTCTATTCCTAACAAAGTACATATATTTTTCCAAGCTAGGATTATATTATATATAGATCTACAACGTTTAACTTGGGGTGGGATGTGAATAGTGTCGAGATGAATCAGCGCAATAGGTGAAAAAGGATACAAAATACTGCTCTCTAAGTCATTATTTGTAACATAATTATGAGCAAAAAGCCAATCTGCCAGAATACGAACCAAAAATGCATAATTATACACTCGTAAATCAGGTAAAGCCAGGCCTCCGGATCCTATTGGAAGGGAGAGTTTTGCAAGTGATATTCTGGATTTCCTACCCTGCCATAGGAAAATCCGGAGCTGTGAATTGAATAAACTTAAATCATTCTTCCTTAAAATCAGAGGAGTATTTTGAAGGACATATAGTATTTTTGGTAATAAGATCATCTTATAGGCTGCTATGCGTCCGGACAAGGACAACGGTAAAGTCTGCCAGTTCTTAAAAACTGATTTAACCTTATTCAATACAGGAGGAATATTCAGGGAGTACCAAGAATCAGGATTACTTGAAACATTTATACCCAAATATCTAAATGAGTCATTCACTATAGAGAAGGGTACATTTATAGGAGAGCTGTCTGTGTGCCTTATCCAGAGAAGTTCAGATTTCTTTATATTTACCTTATATCCTGAGAAGGAACCAAACTGTTGTATAGTTGATAAGAGAATAGGTAAATTTCTACGTAAATTAGAAAGATAAATGAGAATATTGTCAGCATATAATGCTATTTTCAACTCCCGCCCAGCCACCCCAATCCCCTCCAATCTCTGTCTTATCATTATAGCAAAGGGTTCTATAGCAATATTAAAAAGGAGCGGAGAGAGGGGACACCCCTGCCTAGTCCCCCTGTGCAGAATTATTTCTGGGGATAGTTGGCCATTTACTATCATTCTTGTGGAGGCTGTGCGATATAGTTTTTCAATAAACTTAGCAAAATTACCTTTTAGCCCAAATTGTTCTAATGAAAATAGAAGATGATCATGATAAACTGAGTCAAAAGCCTTTTCGGCGTCTATAGCCAAAATTGCCAAGTCTGAAATACCTCCCTCCTCTGGACGATCAGCATCCATACCATTCGAAAAGTAATCCAAGGTGAGCAGGAGTTCCCTTATTTTGGCCGCAGAGTTCCTATTCTTCATAAAACCAGCCTGATCTGGGCTAATAATCAAAGGAAGAAGGGATTGGAGTCTCTGGGCGAGAATCGTAGTCAACAATTTATAATCGGTGTTCATCAAAGCTATGGGTCTATATGATTCCACCATTCTTGCATCTTTGCCCTTTTTTAAAATTAAAGACGTGTATGAAGCTGTAAAATTAGATGAGGGTTCATTTCCCTCTATATATATATAGTTAAATAAAGAAGTTAAATCAGGTATTACGGTGGAGGGTATCATTTTATAGAACTCATTAGGTATTCCGTCCGGGCCGGGCGCTTTGTTATATGCCAAATTTTTAATTGCCTTTGCAACTTCTATTTCCGTAATGGGGGATTCAAGTTCCTCAATTAGACTAGGTGTTAATGATGGAAAAGAGATTTCTCCCCAAAATTTCTGACGTTCTGTGAAGTCAGACATCCTGGGGGAGTATATTCCCTTATAATAATCATAAAAAATTTGAACAAGATCCTGAGAGGAACTAAACATCTGTCCCTCTTTTTCTAGGGAATCTATTAGCTGAGAACCTAAGTCCTGCCTTACCAGTCTAGCCAAAAGTTTTCCAGTCTTGTTCCCATATTTGTAAAGAAAACCGGACTTCCTGCTGAGTAGATTTATAAAGTAGAAATGAATCTCTCTCTTCTAATGCAGTAATATATTTAACCCATTTCTGAGACGTCTTTTCTAATAAATATGAGTTATAAGCATTTGTAACTGCACGAAGGAGTTCATTTTCGCGTTTTTTAAATTTCTTGGTACGCCTAATGGTGTATGCCAGGATTTCCCCCCTCAGCACTGCTTTAGCAGTTTCCCAGAACAAAGAAGGACGAGCTCTAGCCTCCGCATTGAACAAGGCAAAGTCCAGAAACTTAGTTTCGAGGAAGCCTCTAAATCCAGAATCAGCAGACAAATATTTAGGAAAAAAAAAACGAGTATTTGTATGTGAAAGGCCAGTCGTATAAATCTCGAAGCATATTGGAGCATGATCAGATACCACAATAGGCAAAATTTGAGCTGATACTTTGTGTTTACAAAGTCTTTCATCAACCAAAAATAAATCAATCCGTGACAGTGATTTATGTGCTTTTGAGAGACATGTAAAATCACGTGTATCCGGGTTCAATATCCTCCAAATATCCTTAACTCTTAAATTAGAAAAAATCCTGGAGAACAACTTTGCCTCAAGATTATCTCTTTTAGTTTTTTTTACTAATGGCTGCTGCCTCATTCTATCAATTGGGTATTGAGGAGCCATATTAAAGTCACCAGCTAATATTAAAAAACCCTCTGCACATGACATAAGCCTGGCCTGAAGTGTATCCCAAAATGAGAGATTAAAAACATTTGGAGCATATACATTGCATAAAGTATACAAAACATTAGCAACCTTAATTTTCAGTATAATATATCTCCCCTCCTCATCTGATTCACTCTGTATTATCTCATATTTGAGTTTTTTACCCAGAAGAATAGCAACTCCGCCTTTTCGGCTAGAACTAGATGAAAAAAAGACCTCCTTAACCCAAGAAGATTTCAGTTTAAGAATTTCTTGAGTCTTTAAATGGGTTTCTTGTAAAAAAGCAATAGCAGTACCTATTTTCTTCAAATAAGAAATTATCGTTTTTCTCTTAATAGGAGAAGTTAGCCCTCCTATGTTCCATGAGGTAAATTTAATCCCAGTCATTATAGTAGGTATCTATGTTCAGGAAGGGAAGATGGTGAGGGAGAAAGGAAAAAAAAAAAAAAAACCCCACCCAGACAGACAGAAAAAAAAAAAGAAAACCCCAAAACATACGACTAATCCACCTAAGCCGTCTGTTGCCCATTTGCTGAAAAGGGCCCATCTTAGAAGAAGAAAAATATCAGATCTATTCTGATTTTTACCAAGGAGAAAAAACTAAATAGTGTATCACCTCAACTGCTCAGGTGTGCAGTTTTTGGTGAAAAAAGATTCTGCCGTACGAACAGAGTCAAAAAAATGCAAAGTGTTGTTGCACACAAGTCGCAACCTGGCAGGATGTAAAATTGTCGCTCGCAGCCCCTGCTGTATGAACTTAGTACATATCGGAGCCAACTGCCTTCTTTTTGAGGCAGTTTCAGCTGCATAGTCCTGAAATAATAGGATTTTTGTACCTTCCAGTAATATGGGTTGATTTTTACGAAAGGCTTGTAAGAATGTAATCTTGTCCTGGTAGTTCAGGAATTTAGCTATGATTGGCCTTGGCCTCATATTTTCTTTAGATAAAGGTGATGGCCCTAGCCTGTGCACCCTTTCTATAACTGGCTGAGTTTGAGGTATATTCAACAATGCTGGTAATGTTTGTGTTATAAATTTATTTAAATCCTCAAACTGCTTCCCCTCCGGTACCCCTATTACTTTTAAGTTATTGCGCCTAGCGCGATTTTCCAAGTCTTCTACTTTATTTTGCAATTTAGCAAGGGCTGAGGAAGTGGCTTCTAATTTACTGTTTTGAGCTAGAGTGAGATCTTCTAAGTCAGAGACTCTTTGTTCAACTTCAGAGAATCTTTCCGAGAATTGTTTGACTTCTGTAGCTAGCTGTGCAATATCTTGTTTGATTTCTATTCTAAGTAAATCAAACTTGGGTGAAAGAGCAGCAGAGATATTTAAGACTAAGGACTGTGTATCAGTAGAATCAAGTAAATTTGACGATTCTTGGGTTACCAATTGTGGCTCGCCCACAGGCTCTGTATTAAGTCTATGTTTTTTATCCCTCTGTCTAGCCGACATGACTGAAGGTGATGTGCGAGACTGTGTATATAGAAATTTATCCATAAAATAATGGGAGTGAATTGTGGGGGAGAGCAAAAAGAAGAAAGAGACAAACTAATCTACTGAAGAAGGGAGGGAGGTGTGAAGGATATGTGAGAAAGAAAAGTGCACACTTTTTTGTATTGTTTAAGTTTATCTTCTCCTCTAAAAGGAGAGAGAAAAAAGAAAAAATAACCGTGAACTAAGTGAGTCAGGTTCAGTCATGCTGGTGACAAGATAAGATATATCATAAAACAGAAAAGGGGTCCTACTTTGGAGCCAGCTGCTTTCTAACCTTTAAGAAGGTCCTCAATAGTAATTAATATACCGTTTTAAATTTTCAGCTAAGAACAGAAAAAACAGTGTTTAACAACTCAAGCCTCCTAGTCCGAGGTCACCAGATCAATATTTTATAGATTTTAGAAAGAAATCAGCTTTTAAGGTACTTTTAAACTAGTTGATACTCAGATTGTTTTCCCTGTGTGTGTCTAACACACAAGATTACTTGTAGGATATTAACACAACTCTAAACTAAGTATAATTCACTTCTATGAAACCAATACTCATGGTATATTTTAACACAACTTGATGTAACTTTAAAACTTAAGCAAAGCTATATAGAGTAATCCAATGTTATAATACATTTGCTGTGGGTCTGAGAGAGGAACAAAAGAAACCCCCAGTCAATTAGTAACAGTCTAAATGGTTCAGGAAATATGATAATACAATGTTTCACATCTTGCTTCTACACATTAACAACATACAGTTTCAAGGAGAAATATATACCAGTTAGAAACTAGGGGGTTCTAGTTTTTAAATTATCATAAATAACAACTAAAGAGAACAAACCTAGCAAGTTTAGGTGTTATAAAGCGCTTGCAGGCAAATAGCCGTTATTTATATCAGGGTCAGGCCAACTATCATAACTTATAGGTTATGTACATTAATATCATTTGGAAAACCCCAACAAAGGGAAAAAAGAACAAATAATAAGGGTCCAGTACTGAGCCAAGTCATTCCAGGGTAGAGGCAGCTAATAAAGAAAACATAACTGCAAGTTTTATCCCAAGAGTTCTACGTTACCCAGAGCATATAGACTAAGTTTTGAGCAGGGGACAACCAGCGATCATCAGCCTCAGCCCCCCCTCACGCAGCATCGGTGGGAAGGGGAGCGTCTTCCAAGTCGAGGAAACAGCGGGTGCCGGGAAACAAATCAGCAGGCTGTGACACAAAGATACCAATATCCTCGCCTCTTGCGTTTTTTCAAAAAAGCAGGTCAGCTATTCTCAAGGGTATGACTCATATGCTGCTACAATCACGCCACCAGCCAACAGCGATATCATTCCTGAGTCTCGTCACCTTGGCTAGAGACAGAAGAAAGTGGACAGAGGCGGGAGGGAAGGCAGCCACAACTACCGCTCCAGCAGCTCCACGTTATCCTCCCCGGAACCAACACTGCACCAGGGATCGACCCGTCTCCTCCAGCAGTGGCTCCCCCTCACGCAGCACCGGTGGGAGGGGGAATGCCACTTCAGCACAGGAATGCAAAAAATAGCGGGCTACACCGTCCGCGCCCACTGCTCCAGCCGCAATGCCGGTGTGAGGTACAGGTAACTCCAGCTCCAACTCCTGGGTATTCAATTAAGCTGTAAACAGGAGACAGGTAAGTTCTCAGAGTCCACACGACTTGGAATAAGTGCAGCGCCTCTCACCTCCGTCCTCTGTTTCAAGTTATTCAGCAGTAATCAGGAATTTGACTTGCCTGTTGATTTAGCTGAGCACTTTTTCTTGGGTTACCCCGGCTTGATAGGGAGACTGTGTGACAACAACCGTTTTTTAAAGGGTATTAATTTTGATATGGCAATAAGTCCTTTTTCAGGGCTGCTACCTGCAGCTATTTAGTGCAATGTCAAGGCACTATAGAGTTTCCAGCAGCGATGATATTCAGCAATACAAGCCACCCTAAACTAGAGGGTTTTAGGCGCGGTTCCACACCAACAGCTTGTAGGTAGGAGAGATCAGAGCAGGTGCAGCACCTGATCACACACCTGTGCTCCTCCTCCGGAAGCTCTCTCGGAGCATACTGTTTTAAACAACTTTTCAATTTAGTTCTATTTTAAAATTTTCATCACTCTCTTGGTATGTTTTTTTTTTTTTTTAAAGAGCAGCAATGCACTATGTGGGCCCTAGCTAAACACATCTGGTGAGCCAATAATGAGGCACATACAATATGTGCAGCCACCAATCAGCATTTAGTTGCCAGTAGTGCATTGCTACCCCCTTAGCCTATGTAGGTATGCTTTTCTACAAAGGATAACAAAAGAACAAAGCAATTTAGATGATAGATGAGTTCCACTTCCCTTTAAAATAGATTAAAACTAGTGGCCCAACATTTGTTAGTCACTGACTATAAAACCACACTGAGCCATTGCCGAAAGGTAATACACAGTAAAACTAAGGAATAGACCTTAACCAAAATAAAATTATGCCAAATTGTGTCAAAAAATGAATATCCTTCCTTATGTCAGATTATTCAGATTATATCCACCCTATCACACAAGTTTATGCCATTTTCTGTAATTTATCACTAGTTAATAAGGGACAGAAATCAAAGGGTGTAGGTCTTGATTATCTACAGATGTTGCTCAATTCTCCTTGTGAGGCAGCCAAGGTATGGCTTATACATGACTATTCTTCAATTTATAAAGGATATAGGCTGGCTCTTTGTCCCTGGTCTAATTCCTTACCTCCTTTTTAAAAAGTATTACATTTTTCTATGCTAACTCTTTTCTTTCCACTCCATGTGCAAGCAGCTATATTTTTAAGGAAATTACCCAAAGGGATAAGAACAAGTCACTGTGAGTCATCTGTAAGCCTGCACTATAAAGACTGAAGCTTCAGGTCAGGTATGCCTCTTTACCTTCTGTTTTCCAATTTTCCATTATTATTTTTTTCAGTCATATTTTTTTTTTGTATGTCATTTTGTTTTTTCCCATTCACTTCTTTTTTTTCTGTCTCTTCTTTGTCATTTTTCTCACAATTTGATCTTACTTCTCTACCTAGAACACTTTCTTTCTATAGCACTACTTCTCTCTCACACATCCTTTTCATTCTCTTCATTTTCTCTCTCTTTCTTAGATATACTTTTCACTAACATTTCCACTCACTACCTCACACTCTCCAATCTCTATCTTCTCAGTTTTACATCCTCTACACTGTATCTTTAACACCCATATTCCACTTAAACCATTTTCATTGCTCTCTCTTACATCTTTATTTCTTTCATGTAACTGGCTAGAGTCCATGAGCTAGTGACGTATGGGATATACAATCCTACCAGGAGGGGAAAAGTTTCCCAAACCTCAAAATGCCTATAAATACACCCCTCACCACACCCACAATTCAGTTTTACAAACTTTGCCTCATTTTGGAGGTGGTGAAGTAAGTTTGTGCTTGATTTTTCTTCTACGATAAGCGCTTCTCAACATTTTGAAGCCCAATTCCTCTCAGAGTACAGTGTTTGTCAGAAGGATGTGAAGGGAGTATCGCCTATTGATTTTATGGTTTCCCTTGTGGGAAATCTTTTCAAAGGTTCTCTGTTATCGGTCGTAGGGATTGATCTCCTACCTCCCTTTTAAGATCGACGATATACTCTTATATACCATTACCTCTGCTGATACTTTTTCAGTACTGGTTTGGCTATCTGCTATATGTGAATGGGTGTCTTTCAGTAAGTATGTCATTATTTAAGACACTCTCAGCTATAGTTTGGCGCTTTATATATTAATATAAAGTTTTAAATATCTGTGTTTTACTTATATTTGCCATGAGTCAGGTCTATGTATATTTCCTTTTGCAAACTGTCAGTTTCAGTTTGGGAAGCATGTTTTAGGAAGTTATTTTTCTTACCTGGGGTATAGTCTTTATTTTCAAATTGACTGCTTTTCTTTAAATTTTGTGGGAAATTAGACTCGCGAGGTCGCAAAATGCTGTTATTTATTGCGTCACTATTGGTGCAAGAATTTTTTGGAATGAAGGTACGTCTTTGATGACGCAAGTTTGTCATTTCTGGTGTCTTAGTTGACGCCAGGTTTCCTTGCACAAGGTTGCTTCTGTTACTTTATGACGCGAGTTGCGTCATTTCCGGATGTTGTTGGTGCCAAAAAATGTTTTCAACTTCCTTTTGCATCATTTGTTATACTTGCCGCCAAAAAATTTAGTTTATTTCTCACCCCACTTCCTATATGCCTCTTGCCTTCTATATGCTCAGGGGGCTATGCTGTTTGCATTTTTTTCCATTCCTGAAACTGCCATTAAAAGGAAATTGTACATTTTGCTTTAATGTTGTTTTTTCTTTTACATTTTGCAAGATGTCTCAATCTGATCCTGTCTCAGAAGCAACTGTTGGAACCCTGCTGCCTGATAGTTTTACCAAAGTGTATCTGTTGTAAATTAGCTGAGATTATATCTCCAGCTGTAGTATGTAACAGTTGTCATGATAAGCTTTTGAACGCAGAAAACGTTTCCATCAGTACTAGTACAGTTTATGTTGTTCCTTCAACCTCTAATGTACATGATATCCCTGTTAATATAAAAAATGATATTGCTGATGCAATACAGAAGGCTTTGTCTGCTATTCTGCCTTCTAATAAACGTAAGAGGTCTTTTAAAAACTTCTCATAAAATTGATGACATTTCTAATGACTACAACATACTGAAATATCCTCCGCTGATGAGGATCTCTCTGATTCAGAAGATCCTACCTCAGACATTGACACTGACAAATCTACTTATCTTTTCAAGATTGAGTATATTCATTTCTTGTTAAAAGAAGTGTTGGTTACTTTGGATATTGCAGAGTCTAGTCCTCTTGATATCAAAACTAGTAAACGTTTAAATTCTGTTTATAAACCTCCTGTGGTTACTCCTTAGGTTTTTCCAGTTCCTGATGCTATTTCTGATGTGATTGCTAAGGAATGGATTAAGCCTGGTACTTCTTTCATTCCTTTTTCTAGGTTTAAAAGGTTGTACCCTTTGCCAGTGGCTAGATCTTGTTTGCTTCAACATGCTAATCATTTGATTTTAAATCTATATCTTTAGCTATTTTAGCTAGAAGAGCTTTATGGCTCAAATCTTGGAATGCTGACCTGGTATTTAAGTCTAGATTACTATATCTTTCTTTCCAAGGTAACAATTTATTTGGTTCTCAGCTGGATTCAATTATTTCAAATATCACTGGGGGAAGGGAGTTTTTTTGACTCAGGATAAAAAATCTAAGTGTAAATCAAAAGCTTCTAATCATTTTCGTTCTTTTCGACAGAATAAGGAACAGAAAACCAATTCTTCCCCTAAAGACTCTGGTTCCAATCGGAAACCTTCTTCAAGTTGGAATAAACCCATGCCTTTTAAGAAACCAAAGCCAGCCCCCAAGTCTACATGAAGGTGCACCCCTTGATCCAGTTCAGCTGGTGGGGGACAGATTGAAATTATTGCAAGACATTTGGGCAGATTATGTTCAAAATCTGTGGATTCAGAGTATTGTCTCTCAAGTGTATTGAATAGGATTTAGAGTAAAACCTCCTGTGAGAAGATTTTTTCTCTCACACATTCCAGCAAATCCAGTGAAGGCTCAGGCTTTTCTGAAGTGTGTTTCAGATCTAGAGCTTTCAGGGGTAATAATTCCAATTCCGTTTCAGGAACAGGGTCTGGGGTTTTATTCAAATCTATTCATTGCCCCAAAGAAAGAAAATTTATTCAGGCCAGTTCTGGATCTGAAGTTTTTGAATAGTTTTGTAAGAGTCCAAACTTTTAAGATGGTGACTATGAGGACTATTTTGCCTTTTGTTCAGCAAGGTCATTATATGTCCACAATAGACTTACAGGATGCATATCTTCACATTCCGATTCATCCAGACCACTATCGGTTTCTGCAATTTTTTTTCTAGACAAGCATTACCAATTTTTCGCTCTTCCATTTGGCCTAGCGACAGCTCCAAGGATATTTTTGAAGGTTCTCGGTGCCCTTCTATCTGTAATCAAAGAGCAGGGTATTGCGGTGTTTCCTTATTTGGACAATATCTTGGTACTAGCTCAGTCTTTACATTTAGCTGAATCTCACACAAATCAACTAGTGTTGTTTCTTCAAAGACATGGTTGGAGGATCAATTTACCAAAGAGTTTCTTGATTCCTCAGACAAGGGTCACCTTTTTTTGGTTTCCAGATAGATTCAGTGTTCATGACTCTGTCCTTAACAGACAAGAGACAAATTAAATTGGTTTCAGCTTGTCAAAACCTTCATTCTCAATCATTCCCGTCAGTGGCTATGTGCATGAAAGTTTTAGGTCTCATGATTGCAGCATTGGACGCGACCCCCTTTGCTCATTTTCATATGAGACCTCTACAGCTTTGTATGCTGAATCAATAGCACAGGGATTATTCTCGGATATCACAATTGATATACTTAAATCCAACATTCAACTTTTTCTGACTTGGTGGTTAGACCATCATCGTATAGTTCAAGAGGCTTCTTTTGTTTGTCCTACCTGGACTGTGATCAAAACAGATGAAAGTATTTCAGGTTGGGGAGCTGTCTGGGGATCTCTGACAGCACAAGGGGTTTTGAAACCTCAAGAGGCGAGGTTACCAATCAATATTTTAGAGCTCTGTGCTATTTTCAGGGCTCTTCAGGTTTGGCCTCTGTTAAAGAGAGAAACATTCATTTGTTTTCAGACAGACAATATTACAACTGTGGCATATGTCAATCATCAGGGTGGAACTCGCAGTCTCCTAGCTATGAAACAAGTACCTTGGATACTTTCTTGGGTGGAATCCAGCTCTTATCTAATTTATGCGGTGCATATCCCAGGTGTAGACAATTTTGAAGCGGATTATCTCAGCCATCAGACCTTACATTCGGGGGAGTGGTCTCTCCATCCAGATGTATTTTGTCAGATTGTACAGATGTGGGGTCTTCCAGAAATAGATCTGATGGCTTCTCATCTAAACAAGAAACTTCCCAGGTACCTATCCAGTTCCAAGAATCCTCAGGCAGAGATGGTGGCTGCTTTAGCAGTTCCTTGGTTTTACCAACCTGCTTATATCTTTCCGCCTCTAGTTCTTCTTCCAAGAGTGATCTCCAAGATCATTATGGAACAATTGTATGTGTTTTTAATAGCACCAGTGTGGCCTCAGGTTTTTGTATGCAGATCTTGTCCGGATGTCTAGTTGCCAGCCTTAGCCATTTTTCCATCAGGATCTCAAATCGTTAAATTTGAAGGTATGGAAATTGAATGCTTAGTGCTTAGTCATATAGGTGTTTCTGGCTCTGTTATTAATACTATGCTACAGGCTCATAAGTCTGTTTCAAGGAGCATTTATTATCAAGTTTGGAAGACCTATATTTCATGGTGTCCCTCTAATAAATTCTCCTGGCATTCTTTTAGAATTCCTAGAATTTTACAGTTTCTTTAGGATGGTTTGGATAAAGGTTTGTCTGCAAGTACTTTGAAGGGACAAATCTCTGCTCTTTCTGTTTTATTTCATAGAAAGATTGCTAAGCTTCCTGATATTCACTGTTTTGTTCAGGCTTTGGTTTGTATCAAGCCTGTTATTAAATCAATCTCTCCTCCTTGGAGTCTTAATTTGGTTTTGAAGAATTTGCAGGTTCCTCCTTTTGAGCCTATGCATTCTTTGGATATTAAACTACTTTCTTGGAAAGTGTTGTTTCTTTTGGCTATCTCTTCAGCTAGAAGAGTTTCCGAACTGTCTGTTCTCTCTTGTGAGTCTCCTTTTCCATTTTTTTTATCAGGATAAGGCTGTTTTGCAGATGTTGATTAAATTTCTTCCTAAGGTTGTGAATTCTAACAACATTAGTAGGGAAATTGTTGTTCCTTCCTTGTGTCCTAATCCCAAGAATACTCTTGAAAGATCTTTACATACTTTGGATGTTGTAAGAGCTTTGAACTATTATGTTGAAGCTACTAAAGATTTCAGAAAGACTTCTAGTCTATTTGTTGTATTATCTGGTTCTAGAAAAGTTCAGAATGCTTCTGCCATTTCTTTGGCATCTTGGATAAAGCCTTTGATTCATAAAGCTTATTTGGAGGCAGGACTGTCCCCACCTCAGAGGATCACAGCTCATTCTACTAGATCAGTCTCCACTTCTTGGGGTTCAGTTGATCAGATTTGCAAAGCAGTAACTTTGTCTTCTTAGCATACATTTACTAAATTTTACCATTTTGATACATTGATCTATACTGACAAAATTACCATACTACCAAGATAGCTCATTTTTAGAAAGGTGAGATACAATAGAATGGTATGACTACAAATTATAGACATCTTCAGAAAATATGAGGTATGTCATCTTGAAATGTATACTAAAAATTAAGATCATATTTTACAATCATAAATTCACAATACCATCAACATGAAACTTGAGCTCATGTTTTTAAGATGTGATAAATATATGTCTTATAATTTGCTTAGAGTACATCAGAGAATCATTCTCTATACTCTTAATACTTATCCAAATGACATATATTCTTTATCCCATTAGTTATCATAGCACGTTGCTAATACAATTTACTCTATAATCTATATGTTTTATAATCCACTGACAGTATATTAGAGAATCATTCTCTATACTCTAATACTTATCCAAATGACATATTTCCTTTATCCCATTAGATATCATAGCAGGGTACTAATACAATTCACCTTATATCTTGTGATATTACAACGAATTTCCAATTCTATAACACGTTATACACAACAATATCAGATTTTGAATTTCACAGTAGCTTTTCCAAGTTATGCTATATAATTATGCAGATTCACAGAATTTCATTAAGCACAAATCAAAATTTAGTTTATCATCACACTTTATAGAATTTCTATCCCAATCTATATTCTCACTTTTTACTTTCATATTTTATTTTTTGTTTTCTTATTTTTCACACATCACACTATTGTCCTAAATTTTGAATCACGCTCTCATATTATTACACTATGAATACATTTTACTTTCTCCAAATCACTAATGATAACTTATACTGTGTGTTTCACAACAATCACAGTATATCATGCCCATAACATTTCAAATCCCTCTAAGTAATTAACGTATATATAAAAGGAAAATCTGGGATAATAAAATCAATGTCACACAAGAATGTAGCTATTGGAATATATTTGAATCCTTTTGTCAATGGATCATTCTCAGATAATACTATCAGACCTGTTAGCATATATTATACAATTACACTTTTATAATCTTCATAGATGGGGAATATTATTTCCTCACTGATCGTCAATTAGATCCCGATTCTAATTTACTATACAAAAAAATCCTTTGTGCCGACAATATTAGTATATACTAACTAACCAATCCACTCCCTTAATGACATCACAAAAGTGGGCAGAATAAACAAACAAAGCATCATAAATAGAGGCCAAGAGCGTGAAACTCGCGATACCCTTTGAAAAAGCTGTGCTAGATGGCGAAACATGTTAGGGACTTGGTGAGGAGTCAATGGGAACTCCTGTGTTTCAATAGCAACCCTGCCTATTTTCTGCTATTAATCACAACTTAATAATTGACGAACTTAGTGTGTCAATAGTTATGCTGGGAAGTTGAGCTACGATAGTGGGAGTCCTTTGAGGGATTCAAATGGAGTATTCACCCATTAGCATTAATACAAATTTGGGACAATTAGCTATATCATCAGATTAAGAACAACTGAGACATTGCTGACTTAGCCTGATTTAAATGGGTTGTGCTTTATCATAGATAATAGAAGCAAAATTTGACTATGGTATATAACTATACATAATTTCTTATCTTAGTCAAACAAATTAACATACATAATTACTCGAATAAAAGAGAGTAACATAAACATAATACAAATATAATAGAAGGAAATTATAACCTATTAGGTTGAAATTGCCAAGGATACATGACAAAGATATTAGTATACTTGCAAATGTTGAAGGGTGGTAATGCTTAACCATACATTTTTGTTCAAGTTATATTATACCCAATTTTGCAAACTAAACAGTAGGGTATTGAATGACCCATATATTTGAACATATCAAACCCAAATACCATTAGCAAATATTGTGGGGCGGTAACGATTGACCTTATTCTGTTCAAGCTATACCATACCTAATTTTGTAAACCTAACAGAGAGGTATTGAATAATCCACATATTTGAACATTTAATGTACCTAAGCTAAGTGCTCAAAAAACAATATGCACTGTTACACATTGAATGAGAGCGGTGTTGAATCAGTTATAAAAACATAGAGGTGAATGATACTATACTGCAAATATAATAAATCAGATTTTTAATCACAAACACAAACAAATGGCTTAGTGTTTCACACGCCAATTAAGTTGCACTGATAAAGCAACAATAAGCAAATTCCCTCTATGTGTATATCCAATTAGATACAAACTAATTTGATCATATAATGACTGAGAATCATTTAATTATACAATAATGAGTGTGGTAAAACAAATGTTAAAAATTTAAAGCAAAACATTTGTTATGCTTGACACACACAGCAGAGAGTTAGTAACATTGCCCTCAATTATAAGCAGTTGAACTTTGCTAAAATCAAGATACATTCGTTTAGATTATGAGTCTTGCGTTAGGGTTAAAAAGCAGCTTTGAGAGGTCCCAACGCTGCTTTTTAATCCCGCTGGTATTACGAGTCTTGCAGGTACAGGTGTACTGCTCACTTTTTTGGCGCGACTCTAAAATACCGCAAATCCACTTATGTCAATCGCGTATTTGATTTTTTCAATAGGATTTTCCTAACGCCGGTATTACGAGTCTTCCTAAAAGTGAGCGGTACACCCTCTAACTCCAAGATCCCTAATGCATTTGAAAGTCAGTAGTTAAGAGTTTTATGGGCTAACGCCGTAGTATATTACTCTTAACTGAAGTGCTAAAAAGTACACTAACACCCATAAACTACCTATTAACCTCTAAACCGAGCCCCCCCCATATCGCAAACACTAAAATAAAAATGCTGACCCCTAATCTGCTGACTGGACATCGCCACCACTATCATAAATATATTAACCCCTAAACCGCCGCCTCGCAAACAACTAGTTACATTTTATTAACCCCTAATCTGCGGTTCCTAACATCGCCGCCACCTACCTACATTTATTAACCCCTAATCTGCCGCCCCCAACGTCGCCGACACTATATTAAATGTATTAACCCCTAAACCTAAGTCTAACCCTAACAACCCCCTAAATTAAATATGATTTAAATAAATCTAAATAAAATTACTATTATTAACTAAATTATTCCTATTTAAAACTAAATACTTACCTATAAAATAAACCTTAAGCTAGATACAATATAACGAATAGTTACATTGTAGCTAGCTTAGGGTTTATTTTTATTTTACAGACAAGTTTGTATTTATTTTAACTAGGTAGAATAGTTATTAAACAGTTATTAACTATTTAATAACTACCTAGCTAAAATAAGTACACATTTACCTCTAAAATAAAACCTAACCTAAGTTACAATTACAATTAACACTACACTATAATTAAATTAATTCCCTGAATTAACTACAATTAAATACAATTAAATTACATTATGTAAGGAAGGAAAAAAAAAACCCACTAAATTACAGAAAATAATAAAATAATTTATTATTAACTTAAATAATAAGTTTTTAAACTAATTACACCTAATCTAATCCCCCTAATAAAATAAAAAAGCCCCCCAAAATAATAAAAATCCCTACCCTATACTAAATTACAAATAGCCCTTAAAAGGGCTTTTTGCGTGGCATTGCCCCAAAGTAATCAGCTCTTTAACCTGTAAAAAAAAAAATACAATACCCCCCCAACATTAAAACCCACAACCCACACACCCAACCCTAATCTAAATCCCACCCAATAACCCCTTAAAAAAACCTAACACTAACCCCCTGAAGATCACACTACCTTGAGAAGTCTTCACTTAACCGGGATGAAGTCCTCAATGAAGCCGGGCGAAGTGGTCCTCCAGACGGGCAGAAGTCTTCATCCAAGCTGAGAAGAAGAGGTCCTCCAGACAGGCAGAAATCTTCATCTAGATGGCATCTTCTATCTTTATCCATCCGGAGTGGAGCAGGTCCATCTTCAAGACATCCGACGCGGAGCATCCTCTTCTGTCTTCATCTGACGACTAAATGACGGTACCTTTAAGTGACATCATCCAAGATGGCGTCCCTTCAATTCCGATTGGCTGATAGAATTCTATCAGCCAATCGGAATTAGGGTAGAAAAAATCCTATTGGCTGATCCAATCAGCCAATAGGATTGAGCTCACATTCTATTGGCTGTTCCAATCAGCCAATAGAATGCGAGCACTATCCTATTGGCTGAATGGATCAGCCAATAGGATTGAAGTTCAATCCTATTGACTGATTGCACCGGGTTTGTAAAAACCCGTAATACCAGCGTTGTCTTAAGTGAGCGGTGAGAATAAACTGCTCGTTAGCCCCGCACAGCTTTACCGACAAAACTCGTAATCTACCCGAACGTATCCTAAGTGATAACCCGTTCTTTGTCTGTAAGTGAATTTCACAAATTTCAGTCCTGACACACATTTAAAGAGACAGTCTCCGTCTTTTGGATAATAGTATTACCGATACCAGTGTCGGAGTGATTTGAAATTACACCAAAGACTGAGATCCATCTAACCTTATACTAACGAGTGTGTTGAGACAAATATCTAATACTTAAATAGAGCAACCTTCTTTTGTCTGCTATACACTGCAAATAATTTGTAACATTGCTCCTAATTACAAGCAGCTTAAGTTTGCCATTATCAAAGAATATACCACCCATAGTGTTATTTTGTTTGTTACCAGGGAATCATATAAATCCCTCTCCAAATACATATTTAAAGAGAATGGCCTCTATCAACCTGTCAACTTACCTGCATTCAACAGCACCAATATGCTCACCTAAGTTCACCTACATCGCTGCCGCGGACCTTAATACGTTCTCCATAATTATCAAAACATCTGTCAAAAGGCCGCGCACCAAGTACGGAGCAATGAACAGCGGACTGTTGTTAACTGACAGTCATCGATCTCGCTGTTCTTTGGCTTTTTTACAGCTTTATTGGTACCCTGTCACTAAACACCCACACTATATTATACTGTTTACCCCCTATACCGCCACTCCCGGAGCCCACCGCAACTCTAATAAATATATTAACCCCTAGACCACCACTCCTGGACCCCACCGCAACTCTAATAAATATATTAAGTCCTAAACTGCCGCTCCCGGACCCCGCCGCAAATCTAATAAATATATTAACCCCTAAACCGCCGCTCCTGGACCCTGTCGCAACTCTAATAAATATATTAACCCCTAAACCGCCGCTCCCGGAGCCCACCACAACTAAATAAATTGTTTAACCCCTAAATCTTTTTCTGACACTGAGATGCCCATGGCAAACCCCAAGCAATTAGCAGAGATAAGCTTCATCTCTTTAGTGCAGCCTTGGAATTCAGCAGTGCTAACAGATCCCTTGACAGTGTGACCCTGAATTCTTAACTTGCTGCCACCCTTAGTATTAGTGCGACCACTATCACACTCATGTAAGGACAGGCTGTCAGTTTTACTGGCTATGGTGCCCACATCCAAATCAGCACTCTCTTATTTTATGGGAATCTCTACTGCAAATGCAGTTTTTAGCCTTATTACACCAACTTCTTTTTGATGACATTAGATAACAATGATCAGCCAGTCCTGATATGGTATAAATCAAATAGAATATAATAATTACCTTCTAATGCAGAGTTTACTAATAATACACAGTGTCATAACTAAAACAGTATTGACAAGTATAGGCACGGTAGCTGAAAAGGGCAGGCCACTATTGGAAACCATGTAGAGGAGCACACACATTACATTGTCAGTTAACAATTTGGTTGCCCATTCAGCCATGGTGGGGGAGGGGGGGCAAGGGTGGTTCAGTGAAGTGCAACCTACAAGTCTGGTTGTATTTTTAGATTGTTTAAACTGTTTATCTAGGAAAGTGGTAAAAAAATGACTACAGATTGTCATAATAATGTAGGTTAGATAGCAATAAGTTAACATCATCTGTTCACATTCCTTAAGTGAACAATTATAAGTGAGGCACAATGAATTATACAAGAATTATACTCAATACTCAACACACTGCTGTTTACTAACTAACAAACTGCTTATTGACATCTGCTAAGAAATGCTGAGTTAACTGACTCTCTCTTTTGCTTTCAGGTATGTGAATTGATACCTGCATTCAAATCCTGCCAATTTCCCTGTTTTTTTTTTGTGTCACTTGTACTACAAGTCTCTCTTTGGTATGTGAATTGATCCCTGCATTCAAATCCTGCCAACTTCCCTGTTTTCTTGTGTCATTTTTACTACGAGTCTCTCTTTTGTATGTGAATTGATCCCTGCATTCAAATCCTGCCAATTTCCCTGTTTTTGTGTCATCTGTATTGCAAGCCTCTCTTTTTGCATCTGTCTGTATAATTAATTTTGTATTTACCCTGCTGATATCTTGCCTTTATCTATGTGATGCTCAAATCTTACAAACACTTGTTTTAATTCCTAAATTTATAATTTCACTAATGGTTTAACCATAGCCTCCCCCAAATTCTATTGTCTGTTATTTTAACTTTTCTAACCCTGAATCAAATTCTCCCAATTGGCTTTTTTACTGTCTTTGATCATGTCATTACCTAATTTATGGCATTCAGCTGGATGCTCTGGCCTATAAATTTAACACTACTATGGGGAAAGAAATGCAGGGCCTATCAATGTAGGTTAGATAGCAATAGTGTAACATCATCTGTTCACATCTCTTAAGTGAACATTTATAAGTGAGGCACAACAAATTATACAAGAATTGAACAAGGATTGGACAAGGGATAAGGCAAGTTCTGTTTTTATACTGAGTTCTGTAAAAAATGCACAATATCTTAATATCCCTTTTTGCCAACTTTGTCTGTTCAACAAACTACTTTACTCAATTACTCCTTACCCCTCATCACCTGCATTGCTCATTAGCCCATCTCTCTTAACCTCACCTTACTTTTGTATTCATGAATTTCACACATTCCTAAAGACTCTCTCTCCCCCTTGGAATTCATCACAAAAACAGTCTCACTACTGCAAATCTGCATCTCATCTCATGTCACTCTCATTAGTACTTATAATGATTCTTGGGTTAAAATCAGAGCAATCTTGCTAAAACACTGGCATATCTTGACTTTAGATAATTCTATAGCGAAGCAAATAGGCAGTAATCCCCAAATGACAGCAAGAAAAGCCCCCAACCTTAAAGATAAACTAGTTAAAAGCCATTCTCGTACAAATAAGTCCAGTAACTGGCTGTCACAATATAAAAGTCAGGATGGAAATTTCAAATGTTCAAAATGTTCAGTCTGCCCCAATATGACCACAGGAAATAAATTCATTGACAAATTTGGTAAGCAGTGGTACATCCAGGGTCACATAAATTGTGTAAGTGAAGGAGTAGTATATTTAGTTTATTGTAGCTGCCCTTGTTATTATGTTGGAAAAACGTACAGAGAGCTAAAAGAAAGAATAAAAGAACACAAGAGATATATAAAGAACAAACTGATTGACACCAGTAGTGTAGCACAACATTTTTTCCATTTCCACAATAGCAATAAGCATGAATTAAAATTTAGAGGTCTACAAAAAATTGACCTCAGAGAGAGAGGTGGAAATTTGGACAAAATATTATTACAGAATGAATGTAAATGGATCTTTAATTTGAAAGCGCTTGTCCCTTTAGGCATGAATGAGGAGATTAACTACACATGCTTTTTGGGTGAATGAAATAAATTTACGAGTTCGTTGTTTATATCTGCTGTTCTTAACTAAATTAGGTTTAAAATGCGGAAGTTATTTGTTAATCCATGTTAAAATCCCTAAACACAGAGTATCTTAACATACTCTAATTTATAAAAGATCCTCACATAAATATACTCCATTATGTCAAATTAGTTATTTACCTTTATTTTGTATTCAAATCTGTCATCTCAGCAGCCGTGTACTGCTTTAAATCTAAATATAGTAAAACCCAGGAGGGTATTATTATCCTTGAGATAGATTACATTTTGGCAAACATGAATAAGCAAGTGATATTATGCTGTACTGCATCGAAAAGGAGCATTTTTTAGTTATTATTTTTATTTTATAATTTCGGTATTTCTTTACAATTCCGTTATTTATATTTCTATGTTTAACACCAAAAATATGTTTCAATGAAAGAGATATATTGTCTTTGTTAAACATTGTTACAATTTTACCCCAACTAAGTATCAGATTCAAAAAGGCTTCAAGGAAGGGAGGAGTTTTCCTCCGTAACTTTTATTTAAAAGGAATCTACAAACACCTGTTATCTACTGATTTGAATTTGGAGCCGGAAGAAGCCCCACAGCCTTAGGGGTGAAACGCGCGTAGCTGGCATGAGTGTTGTTTGGACACAGAGAGGCTAATATTTACAGCGTATTAATTGATGACTGAAGTGACCTGGAGGCCGAGAACAACCGCAGATGACTGGTTTACGAAGCAGCTTAAACAGCTAAAGAGAGGAGCACCCTGTGAGTTTCATTACCTGTATCGTAACACTGACAGAAGGGACCTAGGAGGTGCGGCACCGCGATAGTGGGACTCTCTAAAATCACAAGTATAACCGATACGGCGGAACACGCTAATCCATAGGGTTGTTAATTATGACCTCTTCATGTTATTCCAAATAAATACTCTTTTTTATGCTCTTTTTTGTGTAGTATATGACTGTTTCACAGTATTATTTATATATATTTACATTTTTATGCTGCTAATAGGTCTGACGCTTTTCAGGATGCATATCCCATTATATAGATAAGGATTGATTAGTGCTGGATAGGAATAGCTTTGTATTTCTGGCAGAATATAGTTTACCAGTGGCCTGATAAGTACTAAAATATTCAGACCACTGTTACTACCCCTTTTATTGGTAATACTGGAAGTGCTGACAACATCTCTTTTACACATATATATATATATATATATATATATATATATATATATATGTGGGTACACATCCTAAGTGGGTACACATCCTAAGTCACTGGGTACACATCCTAAGTCACTAAAAACCCATAGTCCTGAATACTTACAGACAGCTGTACAGTTTCCAGCAACTCATGCAGTTAACCCCCGACTGGCCTAAATGACAAGTCCATAGGGGAAATTACATACAAATATTAACACAACACACAGAAAGCATGTCACTCTCTAGCAAGCACCTACTAATATTTCAAAGCAAAACTGGGAGAGTTAGTAGAGAGTTAGGTGCCAAACCATTTAAGCTCAAGACCACGTCAAGGTCTCTCCCCTCCTAGGTCCCTTACCTGCAGCAGCCACACAATGCATGCTTTCTACTGAGAACCAACCAGAGTAATACAGGCTTTTCTAATATCCCTAAGCACATACAAATCACAGAAATGGACTGCACTCTCAGACCGGACTGGGTATAAATTTTAAGTCACTGTAAAACTAACAACCATAAATACTTACAGACAGCTGTACAGTTTCCAGCAACTCAGGAAATTACCCTGGACTGGCCAGGGTGACAAGACAATAGGGGAAATAACATAAAATGTATAAATACAACATACAGAAAACCTAGCACTCTCTAGCAAGCACATAGTCATATAATGCTGGAAACTGTACAGCGTACCACAGAGCACAATCTAAATTTGCGCTTGACAGGTTAGCGCAGCTAAAGACCTTGCATAAAGGGTTAGTGCTAAAAATAAATGTGCACCAAACACAACATAAATACAATAAAATAAAGTGTCACACTCATATACACACTATCTGATAAAATTATTCATATACATCTTAATGTATTTTTTTTAAGTTTTAATAAAAGGTATATGTAGTATATGAGAAGGTGTTTGAATGGAAAGGGCTATATTTACATTTATCACAAATGTTTAAAAATGCTCTGTTACATATTCCATGAAATAGTAATATAAAATAATATAAAGTCTATACCCTGAATATGGGCATCAATAGTGCAGGGTCCATTTAATAATTTTCATATTAGTATGATATTTTAAACTTCAAATTAGAGTAAATGGCTATTATTATTTATATTACTACTGCATACCCTGATATAAATCTAACCCCACACCCTCAAAATGATGCCCTAAGGTGGTATTTAGATTTATAATGGATTAATTGGAAAGGCAAAGAATAAAGGTATGTAATGGTCACACTAACCTAGAAGAAATTTGCCAAATAAACAAGTATTGTTGAAAAATACTCTGAGATGGAAAAACATCTTAGTGACACTAACATTAAGCTTTTACCCCTTTTATCCTAGTTATCTCTAAACAGGTCCAGACAAATACAAACCAAGGTCTGACTCAAGCTAATATTTATTAATATTATTTTACTACTTTGTTGTTATTATGTTTTCATTTTTTTGGTATATATGAGGGAATAGAGGTTATTACTTCTCTTCCCTACTTTAATTCTGTGTATAATATTTATTGTATCAGGTTCTTTTGGTATAATGAATTAACACTGCATTGTGTAAACTGTAGTTAATATAATTACAATCAGAAATAGTAACTTTGATACGGTTTAAAAAACAGATGACCTTTACTTTTTAGATATTTTCAGTAACTCAGTCTAACAATGCATGTTTAACTTATGTCACATAAGGTGGGAGATGACATTACACTATGTAAGGATTAACAGTAGCACCCTACCTATCGTTGAGAAAGCACCATACCGGCGAGAAACACATCCTGTGTCTTTTACTATGGATTATTTTAAACTTTTGTTTGAATAAAGTACTTGTTTTAATACATTCCTATGGTGCTGTGCTTTAATTGGTGGAGATTAATGCCTTTAAGGTAAGGTATATATACATTAAAGGGACACTAAAACAAAAAAAATCTTTTGTGATTCAGATAGAGAATACAAATTTAAACAAAATTACAATTTACTTCTATTATTTATTTTGCTTCATTTTTTAGATATCCTTAGTTGAAGAAATAGCAATGCACATGGGTGAGCCAATCACAAGGCTTCTTTGTGCAGGAACCAATCAGCAGCTACTGAGCCTATCTAGATATGCTTTTCAGCAAAGAATATTTTCCCTCCTCGGTGTCATGTGACTCCTTAGTGTTACAAGTTCTCAGGTGTGAATGGGGAGCAGGTATGTTAAATTTGGTGTTATCGCTCACACACTCTCTCATACTGGTCACTGGAATTTAAACATGGCACCTCATGGCAAAGAACTCTCTGAGGATCTGAAAAAAAGAATTGTTGATCTACATAAAGATGACCTAGGCTATAAAAAGATTGCCTAGACCCTGAAAATTTGATTCAGATGGTGTCAAGCGTGTGTCGCGACAACCAGGTGAGGAGTACAAAGACAAGAACCATGAATGCCATCATGTACTGTGACATACTGAAGCAGAGCATGATCCCCTCCCTTCAGAGACTGGGACGCAGGGCAGTATTCCAACATGATAACGACCCCAAACACACATCCAAGCTGACCACTGCCTTGCTAAAGAATCTGAGGGTAAAGGTGATGGACTGGCCAAGCATGTCTCCAGGCCTAAACCCTTTTGAGCATCTGTGGGGCATCCTCAAATGGAAGGTAGGGAAGAGAAATGTCTCTAACATCCACCAGCTCTGTGATGTCATCGTGGAGGAGTGGAAGAGGATGCCAGTGGCAACCTGTGAAGCTCTGGTGAACTCCATGCCGAAGAGGGTTAAGGCAGTGCTGGAAAATAATAATGAAATCGAGACTCATCAGACCAGGCAATTACAAAAAACCCCCGCTAAATTACAGAAAATAAAAAAATTACAAGATCTTTAAACTAATTACACCTAATCTAATAGCCCTATCAAAATAAAAAAAGCACACCCAAAATAAAAAAACCTAGCCTACAATAAACTACCAATAGCCCTTAAAAGGGCCTTTTGCGGGACATTGCCCCAAAGAAATTAGCTCTTTTACCTGTAAAAAAAAATACAAACAACCCCTGGGGGTGGCATATTAGGGGCTAATAAATGTAGGTAGGTGGCGGTTATGTTAGGGACAGCACATTAGGGGTTAATAATATTAAACTAATGTTTGCGAGGCGGGACTGCAGCGGTTTAGGGGTTAATATGTTTATTATAGTGGCGGCGATGTCCGGAGCGGCAGATTAGGGGTTAAAAATTTAATTTTAGTGTTTGCGATGCAAGAGGGCCTCGGTTTAGGGGTTAATAGGTAGTTTATGGGTGTTAGTGTACTTTTTAGCACTTTAGTTATGAGTTTTATGCTATAGCGTTGTAGTGTAAAACTCATAACTACTGACTTTGAAATGCGGTACGAATCTTGACGGGATAGGGTGTCCGCTCATTCACTTTTTGGCCTCCCAGGACAAGCTTGTAATACCGGCGCTATGGAAGTCCCATAGAAAAAGACTTTATGCAATTTGCGTAATTTGATTTGCGGTAAGGTCAAAAAAATGTGTGGTGCCACTAAATCTGCAAGACTCGTAATACCAGCGGTAGTAAAAAAAAGCAGCGTTATGAGGCTTAACGCTGCTTTTTACTCATAACGCAAGACTTGTAATCTAGCCGCTAGTGATTTCTAAATAGTTGCTGCTACATAACATGAGATATTAGGCAATGCCACCATCTAATTAAAATGATATCATGGGTAACTTTTTGTGCTATTTATTGTTACCATCATAAGTGTGTCTAAAAGAACAGTATATATCTATACATACACCTTTTTCTTTTTTAATTCATATAGTTTTAAACTTTTTTACTTAAAATAAATAAATAAATCATCTATATATTTTTTTTTTTTTTCAATCAGATGGAACCCAAATCATCAGACTTTCACTACAAAGGTTTTAAAGCTGTAGCTACTATGCAAGGCACATTAACTTATACGTCCTTACCTTTCATTCTAGAAACCTCTCTATTACCATACATTTTTTTTCCAAAAATAATCACCCATGTACTCCAAGTTACCAAGTTATTAATTGTTAGAGCTTTGAAAAAGATTTAACCCACACTTGTGTAGGTGGTTGCACAAAGTGGATTTTATAAACAAATAGAAAAATTATCTATATTCAGAACATTTGATTAGCATGGCTCAATCACTTTTCAAATTCTTCCCAGTTCTTATTGAACGAAACAAGCCTGTTTATTACATGTAATAGTGATCTACCCTTATGTTCTGCTCATGCACAACTGAAGTCTAAGACTTCCAAGCTAAATATTCCATTGTTAACGTAAAGTAGGTACAAAACATCTTGTAATGTGAGGTCTTTTAGGAGTTGCAGGTGTTAACAGAAGATATCTGCTAGAAGTATCTGCATATTAACTGTTGTCAGGACTGAGTGCCTGGAGGTTAGTGAAGAACAGATTAACAGACTAGTGGAAAAGTGTTTTCAGAATATTAAGCCAATGGTCAAGTGTAGGCAGGTTATCAGACCAGAGGCCAGGAACAGACAAGTTAAAAGGCTTGAGGCACATTAGCAGCCAAGTAAAGAAAAACAGGCCGATTATTAGACCAATAATCAGGTGTATACAATTAACATGTCAGAGGTCATGTATAGGCAGGTTAACAGGCCAGATGTCAGGTATAGATCAAGACAATATTCAAACAGAAGGTTGCAGACTATGGTCCCAACACACAAGCAAGCAAACATTTGGTTGATTCTATTGACTCTCAGGAACCAGGCCTGACTTCAGAATGATTCATGTGGTAGCGCTAGCTATTTTTTGTGTGTGTGTGTGCATGTATTCCCCCATAGAAATCAATGGAGAAAAAAAAGGAGAAAAAAAATAACATCCGCGCAAACACCATCTCATTTTTGCAATCCCAATAGAAGTCAATGAAGAATTATTTTTTTTTGCATTAGTAAATGTAAAAAAAAATATTTCCAGTAAATACATAGTTAAAATCTTTATTAAATATGAATATTGCATAAACATGTTTTATCATGTTTTCATCTACTTAATGGCAAAGGGCTCTAATGTACATATATATATATATATATATATATATATATATATATATATATATATATATATGTATATATATATATATATATATATATATATATATATGTGTGTACATATATTAATGTTTTATATGTGTATATATAACTGTAAATACATATATACACATATAAATACATTAATATATATATATATATATATATATATATACAGGGAGTGCAGAATTATTAGGCAAATGAGTATTTTGACCACATCATCCTCTTTATGCATGTTGTCTTACTCCAAGCTGTATAGGCTCGAAAGCCTACTACCAATTAAGCATATTAGGTGATGTGCATCTCTGTAATGAGAAGGGGTGTGGTCTAATGACATCAACACCCTATATCAGGTGTGCATAATTATTAGGCAACTTCCTTTCCTTTGGCAAAATGGGTCAAAAGAAGGACTTGACAGGCCCAGAAAAGTCAAAATTAGTGAGATATCTTGCAGAGGGATGCAGCACTCTTAAAATTGCAAAGCTTCTGAAGCGTGATCATCGAACAATCAAGCGTTTCATTCAAAATAGTCAACAGGGTCGCAAGAAGCGTGTGGAAAAACCAAGGTGCAAAATAACTGCCCATGAACTGAGAAAAGTCAAGCGTGCAGCTGCCAAGATGCCACTTGCCACCAGTTTGGCCATATTTCAGAGCTGCAACATCACTGGAGTGCCCAAAAGCACAAGGTGTGCAATACTCAGAGACATGGCCAAGGTAAGAAAGGCTGAAAGACGACCACCACTGAACAAGACACACAAGCTGAAACGTCAAGACTGGGCCAAGAAATATCTCAAGACTGATTTTTCTAAGTTTTTATGGACTGATGAAATGCGAGTGAGTCTTGATTGGCCAGATGGATGGGCCTGTGGCTGGATTGGTAAAGGGCAGAGAGCTCCAGTCCGACTCAGATGCCAGCAAGGTGGAGGTGGAGTACTGGTTTGGGCTGGTATCATCAAAGATGAGCTTGTGGGGCCTTTTCGGGTTGAGGATGGAGTCAAGCTCAACTCCCAGTCCTACTGCCAGTTTCTGGAAGACACCTTCTTCAAGCAGTGGTACAGGAAGAAGGACAATGCTCCATCACACGCGTCCAAGTACTCCACAGCGTGGCTGGCAAGAAAGGGTATAAAAGAAGAAAATCTAATGACATGGCCTCCTTGTTCACCTGATCTGAACCCCATTGAGAACCTGTGGTCCATCATCAAATGTGAGATTTACAAGGAGGGAAAACAGTACACCTCTCTGAACAGTGTCTGGGAGGCTGTGGTTGCTGCTGCACGCAATGTTGATGGTGAACAGATCAAAACACTGACAGAATCCATGGATGGCAGGCTTTTGAGTGTCCTTGCAAAGAAAGGTGGCTATATTGGTCACTGATTTGTTTTTGTTTTGTTTTTGAATGTCAGAAATGTATATTTGTGAATGTTGAGATGTTATATTGGTTTCACTGGTAAAAATAAATAATTGAAATGGGTATATATTTGTTTTTTGTTAAGTTGCCTAATAATTATGCACAGTAATAGTCACCTGCACACACAGATATCCCCCTAAAATAGCTAAAACTAAAAACAAACTAAAAACTACTTCCAAAAATATTCAGCTTTGATATTAATTAGTTTTTTGGGTTCATTGAGAACATGGTTGTTGTTCAATAATAAAATTAATCCTCAAAAATACAACTTGCCTAATAATTCTGCACTCCCTGTATATATATATATATACACATCTTTAGCAATGTATATGTGTGTATCTCTTTGTTAAAGACCTTTGCCTGCCTTTTTTTTCCTTGAGCCTTTATAACTTTTTTGTGCAATATTTTTTTAATATTTTTTATTAGACAGTGTTAATATGAGTGTAAGTGTATTTTGCAATGCATTTTTGAAGTGTTTTGTGCAACTTTTTTGTTTCGGAAAACAGTTAATCACAGCTTTGAGATTGCAGTATGGATTGCAGCATAAATGTCAATTGCGCTCAACTTGTAATATCAGCGCAATGAAAAAGGCTTGCGAAAAGACAATATTGCTTGCTCCCCATTGTGTTTTGCTTAAGTGCACACTTTTTAGTTTTAACTTATAACACAGACGCTAACCCGCCACTTGTAATCTAGCACATAGATGGGCTAGGAACATAAATGCTTGTGAGTTTGATGATGGACCTTAGTATGAAGATGTGACTGATCATGTCCTAAATTCATTGAACTTCAGTTCACTTATATTTCCTGTTAGTGGCCATTCCTGCCCTCATATATAGTTGTATTATGTGCCCAGTACATGAAATGTCACACATGAAAGGAGAATCTATTGCTAAGCAGCTAAAACAAACCACAACCGCAACAAGTTCAGAAATATACAGGTGGTTGTTTTGTAAAAGAAATTTATTCTTGCTAGGTAGAACGGAAGGTGTCTCAAAGACCTTGCAGACACGAAAAAAAAAACAGCTGACTCTGCACATTCCTGGTGTATCACCTATACTAAATCTTTTGTTAGTTGTTAGAACTTGTTTGTTCTTCAACATTTTACCTTTTCATTTACAGACGAACTTAATCTATGCACCATGAGAAGAAGGGCTACAAAATAGATGCTGCTCTACTAGTTATAATTAGCAATAATTATAAGTATAATTCTAATTGAAAATTAAACTCAACTTGTGAATGTAATGAAGGGTAGGTACAATTTTTGTTGAAAGCCCAATTGTTGTATTGTTTAAGTAGTGAATCTACACCATAGAGTGGTTGTTATCTACTTGTTGTTCTCTGATGATCAAAAACTAGCCTGAGGGGGGAACTTCTGGCGGCAGCCATGACAGGTTTCATGCCAGTTTGCTTCTCCAGATTTTGAACTCAAAATCTGTTTAGAAAATGATTCCTGGCGGAAATAGAACAAGCATGCTAAACAACTATCACTAAAACAGTGGAGATGGCACCGTTCTCATCTGAGATGCTCCCTAAGCTTGTCTCTGTGCAATTGACCTGACCACAAGAAGCACAACTCAGGAGGAGCCTGTAACTGCGGAGGATAGTGTCTCAGCTGTGCGGCATACAATGACACATGACCAGTCTCTCTCCCCTATTGCAGCAGCTATTTACTTCCATGTTGGACAGATAAAGCCGGCTGACAAGGATGTTTCAATTGATGTATGCATGGACGCAGGTCTGTTCTCTCAGGACTTTGTGGTCAGCAGAGACTTTGCGAATGATAAACTGTACCTTCTTTAACCTGGACTGGGTAACAAACACCCAATATTCCTTCCTCTTTCACCAATTCAGATAAAGATTGAAGTAGGGTAGACAGTAACCTCTTCCCTGACTGGTGCCAGTTTACCTAAAGATGGTAGACATTTTATTCTCTACCTGAAGGAAGAAACTGTATATTGCCTTTATTCCAGTCAGTATATTTGACAGTTTTTCTGGAGTTTTCCATATATGCATGTAAATATGAATATAGACACCAACTATAGCTGTTTTATATATTCGCCTGTGAGTGCTACCTGCCCTATGATGGTGGTACTGGCTTGTGTCTTATACTAATGTTTTAGATGATATTGGCATGTTGTTTATTATGTTGGGGTTAATAAGCATATTTTCACATTCTATTACATAACATATGCATTTGGGCAACGTCCCAAGCTTTATACTGAGGGTTTGCTGCTTGCGGCCAGAGTAATGGACCCTCTCTTTCCTGCTTATGTTAACCTAAATTTTCGCAATTTAACCTCACCCAGTTTTTTATATAGCTATTCAGTTTCAGTTAGACACCCCACATCCTGCCATACAGGTTATATCCTTCCCTGTTCCCTCGCTCCCTACTTCTAAGCATTATAATTTTATAAATGTACTCTCCATATTGGTGATATTCACTCCCTTATGCGCACCACATATCTTTTGTGTCATAACGGCAACATTTTAGTTAACTCTAATGGAGGGAATTTCGTCTCCACCTTCTTAATAAACCCATTCTTCTAGTGACTTTGCTCCTGTTTTTATTTACTAAGGCCTAGATTTAGAGTTGGGCGTTAGCCGTCAAAACCAGTGTTAGAGGGTCCTAATGCTGGTTTTTACCGCCCTCTGGTATTTGGAGCCAGTCATTAAAGGGACAGTTCACCCAAAAACTTTCTCCCCTTTAAATTATTCCCAATGATCCTTTTTACCTGCTAGAGTGTATTAAATTGGTTGCAAGTAGCTCCTTTACTCATATTTCAGCATTTGAAATAGCTGATTTAGCTTGTGGTTTCCCAACCTATACTGAAAGTTTTGATACTGGCGTATACGCTATTGAATAGCCTAAGTAAACACAGCCAGCAGAATAGATTACACCCTCAGTGGGGGGCATGATAGTTAAGTAATAAAATTATAATTTTCCATTGTTCTCTCTATGTATTGAGCTTTGGTGTTCCAGACAAATATAAGATAAGGAAGCAAGTCTGTGTACATAAAAGTGATAACATAATGAGATCTGATATTACCTGAAGCTCAACCCATTGTAATAGGCTGTGGTTTCAAATCACAAAACCAGCTACTTCATATACACAAATAAACCAGAAAATGCAATTTCTCAAATATTTTATACTCTGCAGTTGGTATAACAAGTCATTTAAAATACATTTATGGAAAAACAATTTTACAGTGTACTGTCCCTTTAAAGGGTCTAACGCTTACTTTCCAGCCGCGACTTTTCCATACCGCAGATCCCCTTACGTCAATTGCGTATCCTATCTTTTCAATGGGATCTTTCTAACACTGGTATTTAGAGTCGTGTCTGAAGTGAGCGATAGAAATCTAACGACAAAACTCCAGCCGCAGAAAAAAGTCAGTAGTTAAGAGCTTTCTGGGCTAACGCCGGTTTATAAAGCTCTTAACTACTGTGCTCTAAAGTACACTAACACCCATAAACTACCTATGTACCCCTAAACCGAGGTCCCCCCACATCGCTGCCACTCTATTAAAATTTTTTAACCCCTAATCTGCCGTCCGCACGCCGCCGCAAGGTACGTTATACTTATGTACCCCTAATCTGCTGCCCCTAACACCGCCGACCCCAATATTATATTTATTAACCCCTAATCTGCCCCCCTCAACGTCGCCTCCACCTGCCTACACTTATTAACCCCTAATCTACCGACCGGACCGCGCCGCTATTATAATAAATTTATTAACCCCTAATCCGCCTCACTCCCGACTCAATAACCCTATAATAAATAGTATTAACCCCTAATCTGCCCTCCCTAACATCACCGACACCTAACTTAAATTATTAACCCCTAATCTGCCGACCGGAGCTCACCGCTATTCTAATAAATTTTTTAACCCCTAAAGCTAAGTCTAACCCTAACCCTAACACCCCCCTAAGTTAAATATAATTTAAATCTAACAAAATAAATTAACTATTATTAAATAAATTATTCCTATTTAAAGCTAAATACTTACCTGTAAAATAAACCCTAATATAGCTACAATATAAATTATAATTATATTGTAGCTATTTTAGGATTTATATTTATTTTACAGGTAACTTTGTAATTACAATACAATAGCTATTAAATAGTTAATAACTATTTAATAGTTACCTAGTTAAAATAATTACAAAATTACCTGTAAAATAAAACCTAACCTAAATTGCAATTAAACCTAACACTAGACTATCAATAAATAAATGAAATAAACTACCTACAATTATCTACAATTAAACCTAACACTACACTATCAATAAATAAATTAAATACAATTCCTACAAATAAATACAATTAAATAAACTAACTAAAGTACAAAAAATAAAAAAGAACTAAGTTACAAAAAATAAAAAAATATTTACAAACATTAGAAAAAAATTACAACAATTTTAAACTAATTACACCTACTCTAAGCCCCCTAATAAAATAACAAAGACCCCCAAAATAAAAAAATGCCCTACCCTATTCTAAATTACAAAAGTTCAAAGCTCTTTTACCTTACCAGCCCTTAAAAGGGCACTTTGCGGGGCATGCCCCAAAGAATTCAGCTCTTTTGCCTGTAAAAAAAACCATACAATTTCCCCCCCCAACATTACAACCCACCACCCACATACCCCTAATCTAACCCAAACCCCCCTTAAATAAACCTAACACTAAGCCCCTGAAGATCTTCCTACCTTGTCTTCACCATGCCAGGTATCACCGATCGTTCCAGGCTCCGAAATCTTTATCCAAGCCCAAGCGGGGGCTGGCGATCCATAATCCGGCGGCTGAAGAAGTCCAGAAGAGGCTCCAAAGTCTTCATCCTATCCGGGAAGAAGAGGCGATCCGGACCGGCAACCATCTTGATCCAAGCGGCATCTTCTATCTTCATCCGATGACGACCGGCTCCATCTTGAAGACCTCCACCGTGGACCCATCTTCTTCTTCCGACGACTTCCCGACGATCAGCCAATCAGATTGAGCTTGCATTCTATTGGCTGATCGGAACAGCCAATAGAATGTAAGCTCAATCTGATTGGCTGATTGAATCAGCCAATTGGATTGAACTTGATTCTGATTGGCTGATTCCATCAGCCAATCAGAATTTTCCTACCTTAATTCCGATTGGCTGATAGAATCCTATCAGCCAATCGGAATTCGAGGGACGCCATCTTGGATGACGTCCCTTAAAGGAACCGTCATTTGTCGGGAAGTCATCGGAAGAACAAGATGGGTCCACGGTGGTCTTCAAGATGGAGCCGGTCGTCATCGGATGAAGATAGAAGATGCCGCTTGGATCAAGATTGTTGCCGGTCCGGATCGCCTCTTCTTCACGGATAGGATGAAGATTTCGGAGACAGGAAGGATCGGTGATACCTGGCATGGTGAATACAAGGTAGGAAGATCTTCAGGGGCTTACTTTTAGGTTTATTTAAGGGGAGTTTGGGTTAGATTAGGGGTATGTGGGTGGTGGGTTGTAATGTTGGGGGGGGTATTGTATGTTTTTTTTTACAGGCAAAAGAGCTGAATTCTTTGGGGCATGCCCCGCAAAGGGCCCTTTTCAGGGCTGGTAAGGTAAAAGAGCTTTGAACTTTTGTAATTTAGAATAGGGTAGGGCATTTTTTTATTTTGGGGGTCTTTGTTATTTTATTAGGGGGCTTAGAGTAGGTGTAATTAGTTTAAAATTGTTGTAATTTTTTTCTAATGTTTGTAAATATTTTTTTATTTTTTGTAACTTAGTTTTTTTTTATTTTTTGTACTTTAGTTAGTTTATTTAATTGTATTTATTTGTAGGAATTGTATTTAATTTATTTATTGATAGTGTAGTGTTAGGTTTAATTGTAGATAATTGTAGGTAGTTTATTTAATTTATTTATTGATAGTGTAGAGTTAGGTTTAATTGTAACTTAGGTTAGGATTTATTTTACAGGTAATTTTGTAATTATTTTAACTAGGTAGCTATTAAATAGTTATTAACTATTTAATAGCTATTGTACCTGGTTAAAATAAATACAAAGTTGCCTGTAAAATAAATATTAATCCTAAAATAGCTACAATATAATTATAATTTATATTGTAGCTATATTAGGGTTTATTTTACAGGTAAGTATTTAGATTTAAATAGGAATAATTTATTTAATAAGAGTTAATTTATTTCGTTAGATAAAAATTATATTTAACTTAGGGGGGTGTTAGTGTTAGGGTTAGACTTAGCTTTAGGGGTTAATACATTTATTATAGTAGCAGTGAGCTCCGATTGGCAGATTAGCGGTTAATTATTGTAGGTAGCTGGCGGCGACGTTGTGGGGGGCAGATTAGGGGTTAATAAATATAATATAGGGGTCGGCGGTGTTAGGGGCAGCAGATTAGGGGTACATAACTATAATGTAGGTAGCGGCGGTTTACGGAGCGGCAGATTAGGGGTTAAAGAAAATATGCAGGTGTCAGCAATAGCGGGGGCGGCAGATTATGGGTTAATAAGTGGAAGGTTAGGGGTGTTTAGACTCGGGGTACATGTTAGAGTATTAGGTGCAGACGTAGGAAGTGTTTCCCCATAGGAAACAATGGGGCTGCGTTAAGAGCTGAACGCTGCTTTTTTGCAGGTGTTAGGTTTTTTTTCAGCTCAAACTGCCCCATTGTTTTCTATGGGGATATCGTGCACGAGCACGTTTTTGAAGCTGGCTGCATCCGTAAGCACCGCTGGTATCTAGAGTTGCAGTGGCGTTAAATTATGCTCTACGCTCCCTTTTTGGAGCCTAACGCACTGAAAACCCAGCCATTCTGTGAACTCTAAATACCAGCGGTATTTAAAAGGTGCGGGAGAAAAAAAGCATGCGTAGCTAACGCACCCCTTTGGCCGCCAAACTCTAAATCTAGCCGATACTGTTTATAAGCAGTCTATACCATTTTACTTTATTCCACTAGTTACTTTCACCCATTAAACTATCATACTGAAGTTAAGAAAGAATATTTTGACTTAGAGTTATGTCTGCTTTTATATATATAAAGCCATATCTGTTTTGTCTTTTATTATTTTTTATATTTTTGCCAAATCCGTGTTGCCTGGCTTTATGTATATCATGTATTCCAGTATACCAGATGTAATTTGTTTTCATGTGTACTTATTTGCTTTGTACAAACTCTTCAACCTCAATAAAAACTATTATAAAAGAATAAAAAATATAAAATAAAAAAATATAAAACTAAATAAATAGCTGAAATGGAGAAAAATCTTGAAAAATCTTTGGAGGCTGTTTTGAACATTGTATTGTAATGATTGTGTATCTTCTTCACATCCAGAACTCTGCATACCTAGGTAAACAATTCTCAATATAACATTTTCCTAAATAACAATTTTTGAGGGATCTCAAACTGCTTACAAGACTTCTTATGTTGTTCAAGCAAAATATATACCACTTCTATTTTTGTTCTGAAATTACAAGAAACTGTTTAATTGTTTTAAACTAGCTGTGCAAATCTGGTGTGATAATGACTGTGACTGCATATATGTGCAGCCACAAATCACCATCTTGCACCCAGTAGTGCATTGCTCTTTGCTGCTAGTAGCACATAGTGGACCCAATGTATTAAATGGTGTGCAGACAGCTTCTGAACTTGACGAGCTGTCCACATGCCTTTGCTGCATACGGGCAGCAGATCTGTTCGTCCTCTGGCCTATATGCATCATTACACACAGTGATCAGTGTGTAATGCCCGCCCCTGTCAATCACCAAGAGTGAGCAAGCTCTCAGTGATTTCTTTTCTCAACCTCAGAGCTGGTGAAAAGTGTAAGAAGCAGCGGTCTAATGACCTCTACTTCTTAAATTGCAGGAAGCAGGCTCGCATGTGAGAACCTGCCTCGCAAGGGCTACAAAGCAGCTTATGCTGCTACATACATGGAGCCAAGTGACTTTTATTGGATGCCAATAACCTGAGAAGTGATTTAACCATTAATGCAAGTACCTGCAGGAAGTAGAAATGTCTTTCAGTGCTGTTTTGTACATATAGACACGTACATCCAATATATTAATGCTAGATTATAACACTTTTAAATTAAAAATAACGTATTTGTAGCATTATGCAAACAAAAGACATGAATGAATCCCAGGGATTTCACTGTAGTACACAACTACCATATGTGTTTGTGAAATCCAGTAAAATTAATTCTTAAATGAAAAGCACCGTCAAACTAAAAATAACATTTTTGCTTTTTCCCAAATATGTGGTTTAACAATGTTGACATTTTAAAGGACATTAAACTCAAAATGTTTAATGTTTTAAACATGCTCTTTTGTTGCATATAAAATTTGTCACAGTTGTTTAACAACTATTAAGGTGCAGGTTTGTATAAAAGCAGAAAATATTTTGTTTTCAGCCCTGAAACAAAAATACATTTATTATTTTTCAGAAAAAAAATGTAAATGAAGTAAATGAAAAAATATGTACATTTTTTCTTCTTGTTACTGCCACAAAGAATTATAATTTTAGCATCCCTTTTAGATCATTTATTCTAATGTAATTTTGAAGTGCCCATAACTTGGCCACCAGTTATATACCTATAAACAAGTAACCTAAAGTTATTTCTAGACCAGAGTTTGAGACAATTAGCAAAGGGGAAAATCATACAATAAATGAGAGCTGAGGTTGGATGGAAGAGGGTAAAGAGGGGGATATAAATTTGGAGAATGTCATAATAAAAGGTGAATTAGGATTTCTGCCATATCAAGACATTGTTAGTTTCTAGAATTTGAGATTTGAAGGAGCGTATGAAGGCCAATGAGAAGCCAAGGTAGCAGTCTTATTTTAAAGATTGTATTATATTGCTTAAACATAATGATTTCAGATATGTGTAGAGCATTTTGAGTTTTTGGTATTAGTTTGATTTCCAGGGTGAGATGGCTGAAAAAGTAATTTTAGATAAAGCATATAAGAAATATAAGGAGAGAATGTATAGATTTGTATCATCAGCCTAGAAAACTAGAAAAATAGGGGGTGATCCCTTATCCTAGTTTTTTTTTTAAAATAAATTAAGAAGATTGAAAAACAAAAATGTATTATGGGATATTTTTATTCAAAAAGCTGAATAGAATGGGATGTGTTAATGAAAGGTCAGACAGACATGATTCACATCTGCGAATATTTAAGCGCTGTGGAATCTGTTGGCACTCTACAAATAACCGATAATAATAATAATAATCATAATAATTTTCTAAGCACTATGCAATAAATATTACGTTCAGTGTCATTAGATATGTTGTGCATTGGAGGAAAAGTCCTAGATCATGAAAATGCAACTCTTAAATGCCAGAAGTAAATGCATTTGTGATATCCCTTTAAGACTCACAGCTTCTAAGTACTTCTTCCCTATTTAAAGAAGTACTATTACCTCACTCAGGGCCTGAAAATTGAAGTTGATCTTCACTTTAATGTGTTCTCTGTGAACTGCCTTTTGCTGCCTTATTGTTAGTTCACTTCAGGTCCTGTCATCTCTCCTTGCGATATCCCCTGGGTATCAGCTGTTGCTTTGCCTTGCAACCAAACCTTAGACTGGAAGTCACTTCTGGATTCCTATGCCTACCGGATCTTCATACTCATGCACGCCGAAGTCGCGCTCACACAAGCGGTCACCGGATCTCCGCTGCCAGCTCTCTGCTTGTCAGCTCTCATTAGCAGTGCTACCGCTCTCCACGCTACATTCTCTGCTGTATCTGAAAGGATAAGTACTGCTCTCCACGCACATCTTGGTATCGTTATTACCCATATATTAGACTCTATCTAATGACTCTTATTGTGTGTCACTCTGAGCTTGGTTTCTAACCCTGAATTAACCTTCTCTATGCTGGGATATTAGCGTGATTGTTTTGGACTGTAAATATTTTATCTGTGTGACTGTGTGAGTGCGTGAAGTTAATGCCGACTTTTACAAAATCATTTATTGCTGGATTTAAGAATCATAATCTACTTTCTACTCCTCAAGTATACGAATGATGCTTATACCTTATTTGCAATGACCTAATTCCTCAGTACTGCTTACCCATTAATATATTCAAATCTTGTTTTGTATATTTACCTAATTCCAATTTCTACCAAAATTGTCCCTTATCTATCTTTCAATTACAAAAGTAATGTCTCACCTTGTATAAGCATGTTAAACAAGCCATGTTTACCTGCTTAAAACAAGAAAAGAGCAACAAAACCTTTATTTTTTAGTCTTTGTTAATTTTTCTTTCATAGTGATTTTGTTCATCACAGAATTTTCAGGCCTATTAAGGTTATAACCTGTATATAATTAAAATTTCATGATGGATCCTAATGAAATAAAAAATGAATTTTCTAATATCCATCAGAAATTGGAATATCTAGCCAGGGCCTTAACTGAGGTACAAACAGAAAATAAAGCTCTCAAAACTTTAGTAAATGAATGTTTGCCTGTGAAAGGATCAGAAGTCCCTGAACCTCATATCCATTACCCACAACCCTTTACTGGTAAACGAAGCGAGTTCAGAGACTTTAAAATGCTTGCAAACTCCTATTCTCTCTTAGGCCTAAAACCTATCATACAGAAAGGATCAAGGTCTGTACAACTATCTCTTTCCTCCAGGGGGAGCCTGGTCACTCTCAAATACAGCTATTTTGAGAGTGACCATACAATAATTGATTCCTTAGAAGAATTTTTTCTGGCTATGACAGCTTTATATGAGGATTCCCACACTCAGATTACTGCTGAAACAAAATTAAGATCTCTAAAGCAGGGTAAAAGGAACGTCGAAGAATATATCACTGAGTTCCAAATGTGGATAGATGATTCCAAATGGAATGAGATTAGTTTAAAAAAACAATTCAGATTGGGACTGTCGGAAGCATTAAAAGATGAGTTGTCCCGTTTGGAGATGCCTGAAACTCTAAACGGACTCATGAAATTAAGCACAACCCTGGACCGCAGACTGCGTGAAAGGAAGGGTGAAAGAGCTTCATATGATACTGCACCAAGACGTCCTTATCCCTATACCTCAAACATGGAAAAGGCTGCTTCAAATCAGACTCCAAAGGAGATTGGAGCCATAAAGGGTCCTCTAACACCCGAAGAAAAAGCCAGATGCAGATCTGAGAATCTTTGTCTTTATTGTGGGCAAAAAGAACATTCAGTTACCAATTGCCCAATACTACAAAGACAGAAGAAGGGTAAGAATCACTTCAGACATAATATTTTGCACTTCACACAAAATCCTCAACTGACTCTTATCCTTTCTTTACAGTGGGATCAGAAAAACGTACGTTCTATTGCTTTGATCGATTCTGGGGCATCCGGAAATTATATAGATACTACCTATGTTAAACTTAATAAAATCCCTATTGTTTGCAATTCACACCCTGTCTTTGTTAAACTCATTGATGGTTCACTCATACAACACGTCCCCATTACACACCAGACAATCCCTCTTTTAGTAACTACTGACAATGGGCATACTGAATATCTTTCTTTTGACCTAATACCTATCCACATGCATACCCTCATTCTAGGTTTCACCTGGTTACAAAAACATAACCCCAGTATAGACTGGTCATATACACAGCTCACGTTAGAATCAGCTTACTGTTTGAAGACCTGTTATCCATTTCAACTAATTTCTGCTATAGAACATGAATTGCCTGAAATTTATCAGGACCTGGCAGAGGTGTTTGATCTAAAAGAAGCAGAAAATCTCCCACCTCATAGGGAGTTTGACTGTCCAATTGATATAATACCAGGGTCTCAAATACCCCATGGCAAAATATACCCTCTTTCACAAGAGGAATTGATATACCTATGGTCATATCTTGATGAAAATCTCCGTAAAGGATTTATCTCTCATTCAACATCCCCAGCTGCTGCTGGAATGTTCCTAGTGCGTAATAAAGACGGTACAATAAGACCAATTATTGTTTATAGAGCCTTAAATGAAATAACAATTAAAAACAGGTATCCCTTACCTCTAATACCGGAACTACTAGAACGGTTGAATGAAGCTACTATATATTCAAAACTGGATCTTAAGGGGGCTTATAACCTGATTCGTATGAAAGAAGGACAAAAATGGAAAACCGCCTTTAGAACGCATTATGGACTTTTCCAATATAATGTAATGCCTTTTGGCCTAAGCAATGCTCCCGCAACGTTCCAGCATTTTATTAACAAAATATTCCATGATCTAATGGATATCTGTGTCATCATCTATTTAGATGATATCTTGATATACTCCAAGTCCCCCGCGGAACACGAAAAGCATGTGAGATGGGTGCTTACATGTCTTAAAGAGCATAAACTTTATGCAAAATTAGAAAAATGTGTCTTCCATGTCTCTAAGATAAAAAATTTTGGGTTAAATAATAACCCCTAACAAAATACAAATGGATCCTGAAAAAGTATCAGCCATCAAAGACTGGCCTACACCCAGTACAGTGAAATCGTTACAACGCTTCATCGGTTTCGCAAATTTTTACCGAAAATTTATCAAGGATTTCTCTTCAGTAGTAAGACCGCTAACACAGCTAACTAGTGTTAATCAAAGATTTAAATGGTTTGAAAAAGCCCAAGACACTTTTGATAAACTTAAAGAGTTATTTACTACAGCTCCAATTCTATCATTACGTAACTTTGATCTGCAATTCCAACTCGAAGTAGATGCCTCTAATACAGGCATAGGAGCCATACTCTCCCAGCAGAATAAAGACAATAATGAAATCCACCCTATAGCCTTTTATTCAAGAACCCTAACTAGTGCTGAATCTAACTACAGTGTGGGAGACAAAGAACTCCTAGCAATAAAGAGTTCATTGGAACAATGGAGACATCTCTTAGAAGGATCAATGATCCCGTTCATTATTTTTACTGATCATAAAAATCTTGAATACTTGAAAAAGAACAAAACTTTAACGGCTAGACAAGCATGATGGTCATTATTTTTGGATCGTTTTAATTTTATAATTACCTATAAACCTGGTAGTCAAAATACCAAAGCCGATGCTCTATCCCGTATATATGAGATACTTCCTCATGAACTACCTAATTTTACCATCTTTCCAGAAAAAAATCATAGGTAATTTGACACCCATAGAACAAGAGGTTCACACAGCCTTAAAACAAGATTCCATACCCCTCAAGTATTGCTCTAAGGATCCTCAAACTGGACTCTTTTACCATAACACGCAATTGTATATACCAGAGAGTATTAGAACATCAATCCTCTCACACACCCATGATGATACCATATCCGGTCATCCAGGAATCCAAAAAACCATTGACCTCACCAGACGAAGATTCTGGTGGCCTGGCATGAATAAATTAATTTATGATTATGTAACTGGGTGTGAAAATTGCACCCGAAACAAATTAGTTCACAAAAGACCCATTGGTTTACTCACACCTCTGCCTATTCCAGATAAACCATGGAGTACTATAGCCATGGATTTTATAGTTGAATTACCCATTTCACAACAGTATAATACTATCATGGTAATAGTTGACCATTTAACAAGACTGGCACACTTTATCCCTCTTAAGGGATTACCCACTGCGATAACCACGGCTAAAGTCTTCCTTGAACAGGTTGTCAGGTTACATGGACTACCCTCAAACATAATCACTGATAGGGGTACCCAATTCACTTCCTCTTTCTGGAGATCCCTATGTAAGTTGTTGAAAATAGACCACCGTTATACCACTGCCTTCCATCCCCAGACAAATGGCCTGACCGAAAAACTTAATCAGACTATTGAACAATTTCTACGTTGTTATATTTCACATCTCCAAGATGACTGGACAGTATTTCTCCCCATGGCCGAATTTACATATAACAATTCAATAAGTGCCTCCATCAAAACATCCCCTTTTTGTGCAACCTATGGTTTTCACCCTAACACCATATCTCTATCTAACAAAACAGGAAATTCACCCACAGCAACGGAATTTACTTCCAACCTTCAAGAAAGATTACTCATACTAAAGACACATCTATCTGAAGCCAAAGAATATAAGAAAAAATACTATGACCAGAAACATAGAATAGGACCAGACTATAAGGTTGGGGACTTAGTATTCCTATCAACAAAAAATCTTAAGCTTCATGTTCCGAGTAAAAAACTTGCGAACCAGTTCTTGGGACCTTACCCAATAGAACGGGTGATCAATTCCAATGTAGTCAAGCTCAAATTACCCAAAGATTACAAGATACATCCCTCTTTCCATATCTCATTGTTGAAACCATGCCCAACTATGACTCGCACTTTGGATAACCCTCCACCTCCTATTATGGTGGATCCTCAAGAAGAATTTGAGGTGGAATCTATACTGGATTCCAGGATATATAGGCACAAACTAGAATACCTCATTAAATGGAAGGGTTATGGTTCTGAGGACAACTCTTGGCACATTCAATCTGAAGTCCATTCACCCCGTTTGGTTAGGGCTTTTCATAAGAAATACCCTCTCAAACCCCATCCGGAATCCCCGGGGGTGATTCCATGAGAGGGGGGACATGTGATATCCCTTTAAGACTCACAGCTTCTAAGTACTTCCTCTCTATTTAAGGAAGTACTATTACCTCACTCAGGGCCTCAAAATTGAAGTTGATCTTCACTTTAATGTGTTCTCTGTGAACTGCCTTTTGCTGCCTTATTGTTAGTTCACTTCAGGTCCTGTCATCTCTCCTTGCGATATCCCCTGGATATCAGCTGTTGCTTTGCCTTGCAACCAAACCTTAGACCGGTAGTCACTTCTGGATTCCTATGCCTACCGGATCTTCATACTCACGCACGCCGAAGTCGCGCTCACACAAGCGGTCACCGGATCTCCGCTGCCAGCTCTCTGCTTGTCAGCTCTCATTAGCAGTGCTACCGCTCTCCACGCTACATTCTCTGCTGTATCTGAAAGGATAAGTACCGCTCTCCACGCACATCTTGGTATCGTTATTACCCATATATTAGACTCTATCTAATGACTCTTATTGTGTGTCACTCTGAGCTTGGTTTCTAACCCTGAATTAACCTTCTCTATGCTGGGATATTAGCGTGATTGTTTTGGACTGTAAATATTTTATCTGTGTGACTGTGTGAGTGCGTGAAGTTAATGCCGACTTTTACAAAATCATTTATTGCTGGATTTAAGAATGATAATCTACTTTCTACTCCTCAAGTATACGAATGATACTTATACCTTATTTTCAATGACCTAATTCCTCAGTACTGCTTACCCATTAATATATTCAAATCTTGTTTTGTATATTTACCTAATTCCAATTTTTACCATAATTGTCCCTTATCTATCTTTCAATTACAAAAGTATTGTCTCACCTTGTATAAGCATGTTAAACAAGCCATTTTTACCTGCTTAAAACAAGAAAAGAGCAACAAAACCTCGTACCTGGCTTTCAATCCGCCGCCCTGGATGCGGCGGATGCCATAGGAATCAATGGAAGTCTGAAAGCAGCAAAAGGTTCGCTGCTGCCCGATATCCCATTGATTCCTAAGGGAGAATAAAGTTAAGTTTACACCTAACGCCCTAACATAACCCCGAGTCTAAACACCCCTAATCTGCCGCCCTCTACACCGCCGCCACCTACATTATATGTATTAACCCCTAATCTGCCATCCCCAACGTCGCCACCACTATATTAAATTTATTAACCCCTAAACCTAAGTCTAACCCTAACACCCCCTAACTTAAATCTAATTTAAATAAATATAAATAAAATTACTATTATTAACTACATTATTCCTATTTAAAACTAAATAATTACCTGTAAAATAAACCCTAAGCTAGCTACAATATAACAAATTGTTACAGTATATCTAGCTTAGGGTTTATTTTTATTTTACAGGCAAGTTTGTATTTATTTTAAGTAGGTAGAATAGTTACTAAATAGTTATTAACTATTTAATAACTACCTAGCTAAAACAAATACAAATTTACCTGTAAAATAATACCTAACCTAATTTACAATAACACATAACACTACACTATAATTAAATAAATTAACTAAATTAAATACAATTAACTAAATTAAATACAATAACCTAAATTAAATTAGCTTAAGTACAAAACCCCCCAACTAAATTACAGAAAATAATAAACAAATTACAGAAATTTAAACTAATTACACATAATCTAATAGCCCTATCAAAATAAAAAAGCCCTCCCCAAAATAAAAAAACCCTAGCCTAAATAAAACTACCAATAGCCCTTAAAAGGGCCTTTTGTGGGGCATTGCCCCAAAGTAATCAGCTCTTTTACCTGAAAAAAAAATACAAACAACCCCCCAACAGTAAAACCCACCAACCACGCAACCATCCCTCCCAAAAAAATACTAACAAAAATAAACTAAGCTCCCATTGCCCTGAAAAGGGCATTTGCATGGACATTGCCCTTAAAAGGGCAGTTAGCTCTTTTGCAGCCCAAAGCCCTAAAGTAAAAATAAAACCCACCCAATACATCCTTAAAAAAACTACCACTAACCCCCTGAAGATCGACTTACTGGCGGGCAGAAATCTTCATCCAAGGCGGGCAGAAGTGGTCCTCCAGACGGCAGAAGTCTTCATCCAGACGACATCTTCTATATTCATCCATCCGGCGTGGAGCGAGTCCATCTTCAAGACATCCGACGTGGAGCATACTCTTCGGCCGACGCCTACCCGACGAATGAAGGTTCCTTTAAGTGATGTCATCCAAGATGGCGTCTGTCAGGGCAAATGAGTATTATTGAATAATATATATGTATGTCTATTTATCTGCACATAGATTTATGATAAGACCAAGAATTCATTTATTTATTTGCTTTGTGAAACTGCTTATAAGACCTAATTCACATTCTCAGTTGAAAAGACTGTTGGCTCAGATAAACAGCACATATAGACATTAGATTTTAAATAGCAGAATGGATACTTAAAAAGTCATATAACTGATTTGTCTATAACTTTAAAAAATACTCAGATAACACCTATATGTATATATATATATATATATATATATATATATATATACAGGGAGTGCAGAATTATTAGGCAAATGAGTATTTTGACCACATCATCCTCTTTATGCATGTTGTCTTACTCCAAGCTGTATAGGCTCGAAAGCCTACTACCAATTAAGCATATTAGGTGATGTGCATCTCTGTAATGAGAAGGGGTGTGGTCTAATGACATCAACACCCTATATCAGGTGTGCATAATTATTAGGCAACTTCCTTTCCTTTGGCAAAATGGGTCAAAAGAAGGACTTGACAGGCTCAGAAAAGTAAAAAATAGTGAGATATCTTGCAGAGGGATGCAGCACTCTTAAAATTGCAAAGCTTCTGAAGCGTGATCATTGAACAATCAAGCGTTTCATTCAAAATAGTCAACAGGGTCGCAAGAAGCGTGTGGAAAAACCAAGGCGCAAAATAACTGCCCATGAACTGAGAAAAGTCAAGCATGCAGCTGCCAAGATGCCACTTGCCACAAGTTTGGCTATATTTCAGAGCTGCAACATCACTGGAGTGCCCAAAAGCACAAGGTGTGCAATACTCAGAGACATGGCCAAGGTAAGAAAGGCTGAAATACGACCACCACTGAACAAGACACACAAGCTGAAACGTCAAGACTGGGCCAAGAAATATCTCCAGACTAATTTTTCTAAGGTTTTATGGACTGATGAAATGAGAGTAAGTCTTGATGGGCCAGATGGATGGGCACGTGGCTGGATTGGTAAAGGGATGAGAGCTCCAGTCCGACTAAGACGCCAGCAAGGTGGAGGTGGAGTACTGGTTTGGGCTGGTATCATCAAAGATGAGCTTGTGGGGCCTTTTCGGGTTGAGGATGGAGTCAAGCTCAACTCCCAGTCCTACTGCCAGTTTCTGGAAGACACCTTCTTCAAGCAGTGGTACAGGAAGAAGTCTGCATCCTTCAAGAAAAACATTATTTTCATGCAGGACAATGCTCCATCACACGCGTCCAAGTACTCCACAGCGTGGCTGGCAAGAAAGGGTATAAAAGAAGAAAATCTAATGACATGGCCTCCTTTTTCATCTGATCTGAACCCCATTGAGAACCTGTGGTCCATCATCAAATGTGAGATTTACAAGGAGGGAAAACAGTACACCTCTCTGAACAGTGTCTGGGAGGCTGTGGTTACTGCTGCACGCAATGTTGATGGTGAACAGATCAAAACACTGACAGAATCCATGGATGGCAGGCTTTTGAGTGTCCTTGCAAAGAAAGGTGGCTATATTGGTCACTGATTTGTTTTTGTTTTGTTTTTGAATGTCAGAAATGTATATTTGTGAATGTTGAGATGTTATATTGGTTTCACTGGTAAAAATAAATAATTGAAATGGGTATATATTTGTTTTTTGTTAAGTTGCCTAATAATTATGCACAGTAATAGTCACCTGCACACACAGATATCCCCCTAAAATAGCTATAACTAAAAACAAACTAAAAACTACTTCCAAAACTATTCAGCTTTGATATTAATGAGTTTTTTGGGTTCATTGAGAACATGGTTGTTGTTCAATAATAAAATTAATCATCAAAAATACAACTTGCCTAATAATTCTGCACTCCCAGTATATATATATATATATATATATATATATATATATATATATATATATATATATATATATATATATATATATATATATTCAGCTGGGACATACTATATTAAATAAATATTCGCTGTGTTGAAAAATAAATACATTGATATATACAAATACTGACCCATTGAATTAAAGATAAACACATTTTTCACTGTGTTCCAGGAAGCTAATGGAAAATAACAGACACATGGAAAATAACAGACACATATACACATATAAACACATAAATACATATATAGACATGTGTGTGCATTGGAGCCATTTTTCGATAAAGTAGATAAAAAAAACATATAAAAGCATATTTATTTCACATTACAATTTTCTGCACATAGTGGAATATGTTCTATGCATTTATATAAATAGATATTCCTATATATATATATATACTGTGTATATATATATATATATATAATCATACATATATATATATATATAATCATACATATATATATATATATATATATATATATATATATTCTTGTCCGGTTAGCGCACCTGAGAATACGGGTTTGTGCGAGAGTCGGATGTTAATTCTTTTTATTTTTTGCTCTATTGACTTCTAAGAGGGAATATGTGAACACATATGCGATATCCTAAGTTCGTTTTTTTGCGCTTGTCGGGTTAACAAGCAAGCGAAAACCGTTTACTTTTAACTCATAATACAAACGCAACCTGACATGCGCAAAGAGTTTGCTTCTAGTGCAGTTAATGCTCTAGCAGGTGCGTTAATTAGCGCTCGTCTTGTAATCTGGCCCTATTTCAGTTGTAAAATTGGTAGTGGTAATGAATTTGCTTTGCTCATTGACAATGAAAGTAATTTAAAGGAAGCAATGGGAGATCATAACTGATGAGTATCTACATATTACAGAAATAGGATGTGCCATGAAACGTGACACTCTGTAAAAGATCTACAGACTAGACAAAAGATGTATAAAAAGAAATATATGAAAGAAAATAGTGACACTGAAACAATGCTGAGCGGTGGACTAATGATCACCTTTGAATGTTTGATGTTGCAATATACAGAATATCTTCTTGGTCCGGAAATGCACTCTGAGATTTTGAAAAACATAATACTAATATTGATGGGGTTTTTTTTTCTTTTTGTTTTTTTTCTCTTTATTGATTTTACCTGATCATCTGGCAAATCCAAAAAGGTTCCTTACAGTTCAAGCATATAAGAGTACATACAAATAGAAATATAAAAAAAAATAAAAATAAACTAAATTTAGTTTGTGATTATTGTTTGAATAAACTATATTTAAAGGTATATGAAACCCAAACATTTTCAGAGAGTGCATACAATTTTAAACAACTTTCCAATATACTTCTATTAACTAATGTGCTTCATTCTCTTGGTATCCTTTGCTAAAGAAGCAGCAATGCACTATTGGGAGCTAGCTCAACACATTGAGGCCTATTTATCATAGGTCTTGTGGACCTGATCCGACAGTGCGGATCAGGCCCACAAGACCTCGCTGAATGTGGAGAGCAATACGCTCTCCGTATTCAGCATTGCACCAGCAGCAGCAGCTCTCTTGAGTTCCTGGTTACGTTCTTGGGGCTACCCCAAACAGGCCCCTTGGAAACCATCTCTATGGGAGCACATATGGAACAAAGCTCAAACTAACAAACATCCCCTCTCTCTCCACCACAACCTACTTTCTAATGCACAACCACTTCAAAAAATCTCTCAACATCACGCTTCGGAGACAGAAATAGGATTCACGGTAGACACCAGTACTTGGTGCAGAAGAATTATGGTAACCATAAAATGATTGCACTGTGCCACCCTATGGGAATTATACTATAAAATCACAGTTAGATGGCAATTGGTCCCATCCACGATACACAAAATCTACAGTTCCCACTCCCCTTTATGCTGGAGACTCTGCGGCCTCCCTGGAACCCACTTACATATTTGGCGGTCCTGCCCCAAAATCCAACCTCTCTGGAGGAAGCTCTACAAGACCCTCAACGACCTCAATCTTTGGCCCCCTTATCTCCCAGAGATTACTCTTCTCTACATGCAAATCCCCCATCTAGACGCCCCCACAGTAGCACTAACAATCTACCTCTTCATGGCCACTAAGCTAGCTATAGCCAGAAATTGTAAAAGCAAAAAACCACTATCCTTCGCACAAGTCTTATCCTTTGCCCTACATATTAGACTAATGGAACAGTACTCCTTCGGAGTACTAGATAAAACAGACCTCCATATCTCCATCTGGTACCCATGGCTCGCTACTTTTCCAGATTAAGTTTCAACATTACGGAACTCTCCCAACCTGGAATCCTCCCCTCCTAACACTCCCCCTCCTCCCTCCCTCCCTCCCTCCCTCCCTCCCTCCCTCCCCCTACCTCTGGTCTGATACACATTCTCCTGTTCCCGAGTGTTTCCTCTAACCCCGAACAATATTTTTACCCAATAACCACTTCAGATAGCAAAGAGTGGACTATTTAGTCCAACTCCCCACAAATCATGGATATAACTATGCAAAATAATATTTACAATATTACTTCTAACATAAAATAGAGACCCAGCATTAACCTATGAGAATTCCCACTTCTGCACTCACCTGTAAATATAAAATCATTTGTGCGTTAACCAAAAGATAATGATTCTTACGTCATTGTATAAGATTATTGTTCAATGTTTTTTTTTTTTACATATGTAAATCATATGCACATACCCATGTGGGTTCATATTATTGTACCTATTTTATGTTTGTCTCAATAAAAAAATATACTCAAAAAAAAAAAAAATGACAGCAAGCACCTTCAAATGGTTATATAAAATGTTTACTTATGTGAAATGAAACTACTTTGCAAAATACTTTCCTTATTTAATTTGAGGATTTCCTGATTCTCAGAACTTGAAATGTACCCTCTTGATTTCTCAAGGCAAATCTAATGCAGTGGAAGGGATTTGTTATAAAAATGTTACGACTTGGCTTATATGTTATTTTAAAGCAACACAGCAGCCAAATATTGTAATTATAAGATATTTACTGCCCGTTTATTTTCTTATACCTATGTTTTCCCTTTACGTTTAAAAATATCCCTTTGAGGAAGATGTGTTTTTGGGGTCTGAAGATATGAAGGAGCATTCTATTCTGTTCCACCTCATCCAATAGTGTGACCTAAAAACCTTGCATTGGCTGCTCTTGTGGCCTCTTTATCACACTCCTGCAGAGAATCTGGACCAGAAGGCTGGGTGGAGTTGCAATTACCAAGCAAATTCCATTAGGTTAGGCTGGGGTCAGAGCAGGTCATAGGTAGAAATGGACATTATATGGGTGGGATTGTGTAAATTTAGCAATTTGGGAGCATACTTGTGTAATCTTTTAAAATCCAGCATCTGCTATTTTCTCCTGTGCACATAGTTCAGGGCCACTTTGATTTCCTATAATCTATGTTGCATAGAGTGTTTGTAGGCATCTTGATAAAGGCTACGGCCGAAACGCGTAGAGCTGCCCAAACTCTTAACACTATTTTAAGGATCACACGGACCGGCATATACCCTACTTTAAACAAAGACAGTATTTTGAAAAAAGCCGGTTACTTTGAAAAAAGCCGGTTCCTTTGAAATTAGCCGGTTAGTTTGAAAACAGCCAGTTCTTCTGACTTTGAATCCAGTTTGCCGCCAAATTGTTCTTTAGAATCCAACTACCGCTACACAGTATACCCTGACCTGTTCAGCAGGTTACGACCTCAAGTATCCAGCAACAACTTAAGATTGGACATTGCTGGTTCTCACATTCCTGCATCTTGCAACGGAGTCCATTTGACATCACAGCCTAAGGAGATTTGTACTTTGCAACAGAGCTAAGTTGCCATTGGAACATAAGGAGTTTCTCCTCTACCTGTGAACCGGAGACCCCAAAAACCAAAGTCTATACTGAGTGATAGTATTGGGACAAGAAAGTTTCCAGGACCCACAGCTAAGGAGACCTTCTTCTATCTGAAACCAGAGACCTTAAAACAGACCTCAATCCATACTGATTGATATCATTGGGACACCGCAATCCACGAAAACTTCCAGGACTCATAGCTATTACTAATAACATTTCTCCATTACCAAAACCTACAATATTGTTTTCAACGGATTCTACCACATATCAAGTAGTATTGAGAACCACTACTTCCTAAGGTACTTTACAAAAAAGGTGTAATATTATAGGCACTTTTAAGATCATTTCTTTGACAATCAGCCGATTTTAACAGTGACTCTCATTTTAACCTGATTTTAAATTTTTATTTTATCCACTGCAGTGTGATACATATTTATTTATTTGTACAGGTATTTACTTAATAGAATTTTTTCCAATCTGCTTATTTAGTAATTTTTATGTACAAATTTTAAATTAACACCGTTTGAGCTCATAACTGTATATGATTATATTGCAATTTGTTAACAATACATTTTTTACAATGTTATAAATTTTGATATCTTGTATAATACCCCAGATCTCTGTCAATTATTTATATAGATCCTTTTAGTATAGGAATATATATCGTTATATAATTAAGTAACTATTTATACATTATTAGGATTGACACTTTGTTCACATACACAATTGCACTATTAATAAATTATTTTATAAACCATTTTAAACACTAAAAATAGCTCCCCTTCACTTGTTCTTACTACCCTCCATCATGTTTTAAATGTGACACTTGCATGTCTCTCCTTCTAAGGTACAAAACCCATGACATTGTCATGGAAACTATAACTTATTTTGTAGGCTCCATTGGTCCCCTGGCAGCCAGATTTATAGAGCCATAATTTAGATAGCAGGACAATTGAATATATAGGATAATTTCTACATGCACGGTTTGATACATCTATGGGGTCCATTTATTAAAGGGACAATCTAGTCAAAATTAAACTTTCATTATTCAGAATTTTAATCAACTTTCCAATTTACTTTTATCATCAAATTTGCTTTTTTCTCTTAGTATTCTTAGTTGAAACTAAACCTTGGCAGACTCATATGCTAATTTCTAAACCCTTGAGGGCTGCCTCTTATCACAGGCTTTTTAAATTCCTTTTCAAGACAAAGAGACTAAAAGTACACGTGGGTGATATAGATAACACGGTGTACAGTCATAGGGAGTTATTTAAGATTTAGCCCAACATAATGATAATTGCAAGACAATAGATAATAAACAGCCACAGTCATGTGATCAGGGGGCTGGAAGAAGGTTCTTAGATACAAGGTAATCACAAAGGTTAAAAGTACATTAATATAACAGTGTTGGTTATGCAAAACTGGGGAATGGGTAATAAAGGGATAATCTATCTTTTAAAACAATAACAATTCTATGGTAGACTGTCCCTTTAAGCAGCGGATGCTGCTTCGGAGCCCCATCATATCAGGTCTGTCTGAAACGGAAGTTAAGAAGCAGCGGTCGTAAGACTGCTGCTCCTTAACTTCTCCACCACCTTTTAGGTGGCGGACTGAAATCATTGTGATTCCATCTGATCAGGATGATTGACGGCACCTGCTAGCAGCCGATTGGCCGCCAGTGAGCATGGGCAGCATTGCACAAGAATTGCACCAGCATTTCACCAGCTGTAGTAAATCATGTCCGCTTGCCTCTTAATAAATCTACTCCACTGCTTCTGTGAATCTAAAACTTTTTTTGTATTTTAACATTGAGTTTTGATTATACAGTTGGCCATAGGCTTGGCTTGGTGTGAATTTAAACATTTTCTGTCTTGCACTTCTCTGAGGAGATGTAATGAGTAAGTGTCTGTACTCTCAGTATGATTATTGTTTCCGGTAACTTTTTTGTATGCTTCTTCCTAACTTGCTTTAAAGTCATGGGGGCCGAATTATCAAGCTCCGAATGGAGCTTGATGCCCCTGCAGTTATGAAGCAGCGGTCTAAAGACTGCTGCTCCATAACTGGTCGCCTGCTCTGAGGCTGCAGACATCAATCTGCCTGATCCTATACGATCAGGCTGATTGACATCCCCTGCTAGCAACCAATTGGCCCGCAATTCTGCAGGGGGCGGCATTGCACAAGAAGTTCACAAGAACTGCTTGTGCAATGATACATGCCAACAGCATATGCTGTCGGCATTTATTGATGTGTGTCAGACATGATACGCTACATCGTATCATGTCCGTTCGCACTACCATAAATCGGCCCCATGACCTTGCCAATGTCCGAATAACTGTGCATGAGCTTAATTTTCTTGGCTTACATCATCAACTGTTTTGACCTTTACTTGCTGACTCTAAGCATATGACCTCTTGCTTCCTCATGAATTATCTTGGATAAGGACTTTGGTTTGACTTTAGTTCATGCTTTACACTTATTTAATAAATATCTATGTTGACCTTCTAGTCTGAATATTGTTTACCAGTTAAACCTCTCAATGCCTGAATTCCTGACCCTTTTATTGCTGAACTCTTCTCTAAGAAATTTCAGCCATTTATTCCATCAGTATATTTTATTTCATCTACCTTCTTTCCCATATATGGGACTGAGGTTGTGTAATCAGACTGATCTAGCCTAGCAGTACATTTTGTTTCAGCTATACTTTTCACTATTCACTGGTCTATAAAATATTTGTAATTGTGACTTTGACTACTCCATTCTACTTTGCCCTACTAGTATCTAGTCTCTAGCTGGAGTGTCTTCCATTGCTTGCTGAATTCACAGTGGCAGCTACTATTCACTTTATATTTAGGTCTAGATTATTTCACTACATAATCAATTCGTACAATTCCAACATTATTAAGTAGAAACCTGACAAATATTAATAGTTTAGATTTGTCTGTAAGAAGGTTATTGGCCTCATTAGTAATGGACATTCCTGAGAAATATAATACATGGCATCCGAATTAGAATGTATCCGGTAAAGTTTTACCATACTGTTGTACTTTATTCTCTTAAATGCTTTAGGGACTATTGGGAGAAGAGATACTGGGAAGAAGTTAAAGAGATGGTATGGTCTGTAAAGTGTTTTGGGTAGATGTAATTAAAGCATGTTTAAATGAATACTGTAAGTGAAAGATGAAATATGTTCAGTGTGTGAAGATTTTAATGTTGAAAAGAAGCATGTTTGCAAAAATGTTTCTAATAAAGGTTACCTATTTTTAGGTTCCTCCATGAACTTTTAAATGCTTTTTCCTTAATAAAAGCTATGTTTTAATTCACTGTTACTGCTCTATGCTCTCTTTTTGGGTTGGATGTTTTGTGCCCTTATGAGCAGTAACACTTCCTAAGTGGCGAGCCGTGGAGTCGGCCTTTTTTGGGAGACAACATACAGCACAGACGTTTGGAAACCTGTATTGGCTGAAACGCACAAGCCCACGGACGAACCTCCTGCTTCCAGCTCCCCCATTGGTTCACAGAGAATTGCGGCCACTTCCGGTTTGACGGCTTCAGAGAAGCAAGTAGCTGCGCATCGGTGTAGCGTTTTCTCACCGGGACCCACTGTGAAGAAGCCTGGTCTTCGCAGGGACGACTGGAAAAGAAAGGAGAGAAAAGTAGCAGCAAAGGTGCGTGGCGGCTCACCGGTAGTATCTGTGATGGAGACTGGACTTTGTGGCGACAGATCGGTGAGTGTTTTCAGCCAGCTTTCAGACGCAGCCATACTACTTGTTAGCAGGTACTGTTTCCTTCTATTGCACACAGGGATTTACTTCCCTCTTCCTATTGTGGACACTTGGCAGCAATAGTATTCCACACACACGGAGCAGCATGTCTAAAAGCATTTTGCAACTTGCTTCTTGTATCTATTGTTTTTTTACTGGAACTGTCACCCAATTACCATATTACACTAAGTGATTCTTACGGCCACATTAACCTCTTCCTCACCTTGCACTCTTTTGGTTTATTCATACCTATTTTTAGAGACAGGTTTTACTGAGCATACAACACATTTACTTTGTGCACCTGTATTTAAACAGCACCTGTAATATTAGTAACCATATGTCTGTATGCACACACATATATATTCAGCCATGGATATGTTGTAATCTGTTACATTGACATTCATGTAAAAATGTTTCTGATATTGATCAATGGCAACAAGTAAATTCTCTGTTTATAGTATATATAACTCTTGATGATATGACATATGCTTTGAACATTAGTGTATCTATATTTTAATTAATATTAATGCTTACAAATATGACAAATACTAACTCACTAAACACAAAATGTGAATACAATATGTCTATATTAATAAAAGGATAATTTTAGTTTGTAATATTTCATGAAAACATTTCAATATGAGTATTTAAAGTAAAAACAATCAACAATCTGTCATCCTTTTGTTTTTAGTTTTGCTGTTAGATTAGCTTTAAAGAGTGATGCAGGATATGAGTCATGAGTAATACAAGGCAATGATGCATAAAAATTATGTATGCACCTAGTAAAGTTACATTTTTAATAAAGTATTGTAGAGATCTATAGCTTCCATTACACCCAACGCCATTCATAGACAGGATAGATTCCACCCACTGTCTCATGAAAGGCTCTCTCACTGACTTTACATCTCTCACTGGACTCTCTTCACACTCTTTCACATTGGCATGACCAATTCCAAGGCTTGAACCCATGCGCATTACCTCAAGTTTGCCCAGAACCTGCCAAAGACTGGACAATTTGAAACAGGTAATTTCACACATGTAAAAAGTTACTGTGATTTCATACTGTACAAAGTACCAATGCAAACACCTGTAATATAAGGGGTAGACCTGTCGAAGGACCCGAGTATTAGTGATTTGCCTTTGTTTAACATGAAACTGGTAGATTTATGGAAAGGTAACAATGGGAAATTTGTTTTACCATCTTATAATTTGTGCATGAACAATACTGAGTGGACATTTTTTTTTATACTCTCATTGTGTATTTCAAACACATAGTTACTCATAGCAGTATACTAGCCAGTGGCGTCACTAGGGTTGGTGTCACCCGGTGCTGTAAGTCATGGTGTCACCCCCCCCAGAAAGCAGACACACACAAAAACACAGGCAAACACACATACAAACACTCAGACAGACTAAAAACATACTCAGATGCACACACAAACACTCGGAAACACACTCAGACACACACAAAAACACACACACAAAAACACTGAGACACACAAAAACTCAGACACACACATACAAAATATGTAAACTGCACTGCATAAATTATGAAGCTCATGCCTAGAGCTGCTCCCTGGCTCAGCAGAACATCAAATGAAAGATAAACAGAGCACTCTAAAATAAATCACTGAAGAAAAGGTTTAGGCGTGCAAACTATGAAAATTCTGCTCTCTGACTCTGTTCCAAGTCTGTCAGTGCACAGCCCTGGGCCGCATGTCACTGAGCAGTGAGCACAGATAGGCAGGCAGGTTTAGGCTAGCAGCGCAACTTTGCAAGCCTCACGGCACATCCACAACATTCATAGTGAAATTGGGCAGGGGAGGAGCAAAGTACAAACAAGCAAAAGCAGCCGGGAAAACTATTTGTTGAAATTGCAGCACTGGCTCAAGGGTAAAAAAAATTGTTTGTCTACAACTTCCCCAGACCCACTAATGTTCACAAATGCCAGCCTCTAATAAAATAATCTATGCATCTCAACATTGTATTTCTTTGAATTTCAATAAAATTAAAAAAAAAAAAAAAAAATTTGGTGTCACCCCCTGGAGGGTGTCACCCAGGTGCGGCCCGCACCCCCCGCACCCCCTAGTGACGCCACTGTACTAGCGGTATCAGTTTTACTCAAGCGCAATTAGCTTTACATATCTCATGCACAGTACGGCTCCACTTGTAATCTAGGCCTATATGTTTTAATCTAAATGTTAATTTATTATATCTATGAACTTTATTAAGTTATGTTTCCTAAGATTAATTAGCGGCCATGTTTTACTTTTGCTTTGCCCTTAGTATCTTTTCCTTCCCTGAATGTCTGTGAAAGTCCTTGTGAGAACCCATTGAAAAGTCCTCCTCTCATAGTTTTTTTTAAAATGTATTTTACTAGATTTTGCTATCGTATTATATTTCAAATTATTTTTTTCCGCATTAAAATCACAGGCCTAGATTTAGAGTTCGGCGGTAGCCGTCAAAACCAGCGTTAGAGGCTCCTAACGCTGGTTTTGGGCGCCCGCTGGTATTTGGAGTCAGTGATTAAAGGGTCTAACGCTCACTTTTCAGCCGCGACTTTTCCATACCGCAGATCCCCCTACGCCATTTGCGTAGCCTATCTTTTCAATGGGATCTTTCTAACGCTGGTATTTAGAGTCGTTTCTGCAGTGAGCGTTAGAGCTCTAACGACAAGATTCCAGCCGCCTGAAAATAGCAGGAGTTAAGAGCTTTCTGGCTAACGCCGGTTTATAAAGCTCTTAACTACTGTACCCTAAAGTACACTAACACCCATAAACTACCTATGTACCCCTAAACCGAGGTCCCCCCACATCGCCGCCACTCGATTAAAATTTTTAACCCCTAATCTGCCGACCGCCACCTACGTTATACTTATGTACCCCTAATCTGCTGCCCCTAACACCGCCGACCCCTGTATTATATCTATTAACCCCTAACTTGCCCCCCACAACGTCGCCGCAAGCTACTTAAAATAATTAACCCCTAATCTTCCGACCGCAAATCGCCGCCACCTACGTTATCCCTATGTACCCCTAATCTGCTACCCCTAACATCGCCGACCCCTATGTTATATTTATTAACCCCTAATCTGCCCCCCACAACGTCGCCGACACCTGCCTACACTTATTAACCCCTAATCTGCCGAGCGGACCTGAGCGCTACTATAATAAAGTTATTAACCCCTAATCCGCCTCACTAACCCTATCATAAATAGTATTAACCCCTAATCTGCCCTCCCTAACATCGCCGACACCTACCTTCAATTATTAACCCCTAATCTGCCGACCGGAGCTCACCGCTATTCTAATAAATGTATTAACCCCTAAAGCTAAGTCTAACCCTAACACTAACACCCCCCTAAGTTAAATATAATTTTTATCTAACGAAATAAATTAACTCTTATTAAATAAATAATTCCTATTTAAAGCTAAATACTTACCTGTAAAATAAATCCTAATATAGCTACAATATAAATTATAATTATATTATACCTATTTTAGGATTAATATTTATTTTACAGGCAACTTTGTAATTATTTTAACCAGGTACAATAGCTATTAAATAGTTAAGAACTATTTAATAGTTACCTAGTTAAAATAATTACAAATTTACCTGTAAAATAAATCCTAACCTAAGATATAATTAAACCTAACACTACCCTATCAATAAAATAATTAAATAAACTACCTACAATTACCTACAATTAACCTAACACTACACTATCAATAAATTAATTAAACACAATTGCTACAAATAAATAACATTAAATAAACTATCTAAAGTACAAAAAATAAAAAAGAACTAAGTTACAGAAAATAATAAAATATTTACAAACATAAGAAAAATATTACAACAATTTTAAACTAATTACACCTACTCTAAGCCCCCTAATAAAATAACAAAGCCCCCCAAAATAAAAAATTCCCTACCCTATTCTAAAATACAAATATTACAAGCTCTTTTACCTTACCAGCCCTGAACAGGGCCCTTTGCGGGGCATGCCCCAAGAATTTCAGCTCTTTTGCCTGTAAAAAAAAACATACAATACCCCCCCCCAACATTACAACCCACCACCCACATACCCCTAATCTAACCCAAACCCCCCTTAAATAAACCTAACACTACCCCCCTGATGATCTTCCTACCTTGTCTTCACCATGCCAGGTTCACCGATCCGTCCTGGCTCCAAGATCTTCATCCAACCCAAGCGGGGGCTAGACATCCACTGAAGAAGTCCAGAAGAGGGTCCAAAGTCTTCCTCCTATCCGGCAAGAAGAGGACATCCGGACCGGCAAACATCTTCTCCAAGCGGCATCTTCTATCTTCTTCCATCCGATGACGACCGGCTCCATCTTGAAGACCTCCAGCGCGGATCCATCCTCTTCTTCCGACGACTAGACGACGAATGACGGTTCCTTTAAGGGACGTCATCCAAGATGGCGTCCCTCGAATTCCGATTGGCTGATAGGATTCTATCAGCCAATCGGAATTAAGGTAGGAATTTTCTGATTGGCTGATGGAATCAGCCAATCAGAATATAGTTCAATCCGATTGGCTGATCCAATCAGCCAATCAGATTGAGCTCGCATTCTATTGGCTGATCGGAACAGCCAATAGAATGCGAGCTCAATCTGATTGGCTGATTGGATCAGCCAATCGGATTGAACTATATTCTGATTGGCTGATTCCATCAGCCAATCAGAAAATTCCTACCTTAATTCCGATTGGCTGATAGAATCCTATCAGCCAATCGGAATTCGAGGGACGCCATCTTGGATGACGTCCCTTAAAGGAACCGTCATTCGTCGTCTAGTCGTCGGAAGAAGAGGATGGATCCGCGCTGGAGGTCTTCAAGATGGAGCCGGTCGTCATCGGATGGAAGAAGATAGAAGATGCCGCTTGGAGAAGATGTTTGCCGGTCCGGATGTCCTCTTCTTGCCGGATAGGAGGAAGACTTTGGACCCTCTTCTGGACTTCTTCAGTGGATGTCTAGCCCCCGCTTGGGTTGGATGAAGATCTTGGAGCCAGGACGGATCGGTGAACCTGGCATGGTGAAGACAAGGTAGGAAGATCATCAGGGGGGTAGTGTTAGGTTTATTTAAGGGGGGTTTGGGTTAGATTAGGGGTATGTGGGTGGTGGGTTGTAATGTTGGGGGGGGGGGTATTGTATGTTTTTTTTTACAGGCAAAAGAGCTGAAATTCTTGGGGCATGCCCCGCAAAGGGCCCTGTTCAGGGCTGGTAAGGTAAAAGAGCTTGTAATATTTGTATTTTAGAATAGGGTAGGGAATTTTTTATTTTGGGGGGCTTTGTTATTTTATTAGGGGGCTTAGAGTAGGTGTAATTAGTTTAAAATTGTTGTAATATTTTTCTTATGTTTGTAAATATTTTATTATTTTCTGTAACTTAGTTCTTTTTTATTTTTTGTACTTTAGATAGTTTATTTAATGTTATTTATTTGTAGCAATTGTGTTTAATTAATTTATTGATAGTGTACTGTTAGGTTAATTGTAGGTAATTGTAGGTAGTTTATTTAATTATTTTATTGATAGGGTAGTGTTAGGTTTAATTATATCTTAGGTTAGGATTTATTTTACAGGTAAATTTGTAATTATTTTAACTAGGTAACTATTAAATAGTTCTTAACTATTTAATAGCTATTGTACCTGGTTAAAATAATTACAAAGTTGCCTGTAAAATAAATATTAATCCTAAAATAGGTATAATATAATTATAATTTATATTGTAGCTATATTAGGATTTATTTTACAGGTAAGTATTTAGCTTTAAATAGGAATTATTTATTTAATAAGAGTTAATTTATTTCGTTAGATAAAAATTATATTTAACTTAGGGGGGTGTTAGTGTTAGGGTTAGACTTAGCTTTAGGGGTTAATACATTTATTAGAATAGCGGTGAGCTCCGGTCGGCAGATTAGGGGTTAATAATTGAAGGTAGGTGTCGGCGATGTTAGGGAGGGCAGATTAGGGGTTAATACTATTTATGATAGGGTTAGTGAGGCGGATTAGGGGTTAATAACTTTATTATAGTAGCGCTCAGGTCCGCTCGGCAGATTAGGGGTTAATAAGTGTAGGTAGGTGTCGGCGACGTTGTGGGGGGCAGATTAGGGGTTAATAAATATAACATAGGGGTCGGCGATGTTAGGGCAGCAGATTAGGGGTACATAGGGATAACGTAGGTGGCGGCGGTTTACGGAGCTGCAGATTAGGGGTTAAAAGTGTAATGCAGGGGTCAGCGATAGCGGGGGCGGCAGATTAGGGGTTAATAAGTGTAAGGTTAGGGGTGTTTAGACTCGGGGTACATGTTAGGGTGTTAGGTGCAGACTTAGGAGGTGTTTCCCCATAGGAAACAATGGGGCTGCGTTAGGAGCTGAACGCTGCTTTTTTGCAGGTGTTAGGTTTTTTTTCAGCTCAAACAGCCCCATTGTTTCCTATGGGAGAATCGTGCACGAGCACGTTTTTGATGCCGGCCGCGTCCGTAAGCAACTCTGGTATCGAGAGTTGCATTTGCGGTAAAAATGCTCTACGCTCCTTTTTTGGAGCCTAACGCAGCATTTGTTTGAACTCTCGATACCAGAGTTAAATTTATGGTGCGGCCAGAAAAAAACCCGCGGAGCGTTAACAGCCCTTTTACCGCCGAACTCTAAATCTAGGCCACAGTTTTTCTTACATGTCCCCTCACAAAATAACAACATATTAAGATTACATTTAGAATTTGGAAATGTGTTTTACTACTTTTTTGTCACATATTAAGGGTCTGATTACAAGTGGAGTGTAAACTATCGCTTCCACGATTTGCGTGTGCTGGTATTACAAGTGAGGTGCAATGCGAACACGACCTCACTTTCACATTGCACAGAAGCATTGTTCTCGCAAGAGTCACAATTCCATAGGCTCCAATGGGAGCCTCGTTCTCATGCTTTGAGACAGGGCATAAAAACTTAGGGCAACTAAGGGAGTAAGTCACGCAGCAATGGGCAGCAGATGTTAAATATATATGCTTATATACATATATTTATGTGTTTATATGTGTATATGTTTATATGTGTATGTGTTTATATGTGTATATGTTTATATGTGTATATGTTTATATGTGTATGTGTTTTTATGTGTATATGTTTATATGTGTATATGTTTATATGTGTGTGTATATATATATATTTATGTGTTTATATGTGTATATGTTTATATGTGTGTGTATATATATATATATATATATATTTATGTGTTTATATGTGTATATGCTTATATGTGTGTGTGTGTATATATATATATATATATATATATATATTTATGTGTTTATATGTGTATATGTTTATATGTGTGTGTATATATATATATATTTATGTGGTTATATGTGTATATGTTTATATGTGTGTATATATATATATATATATATATTTTTTTTTTATGTGTTTATATGTGTATATGTTTATATGTGTGTGTATATATATATATATATATATATATATATATACAGTATACACATATTAACACATAAATATATATGTATATAAGCATATAAATATATATTTACAGGAAACACACATTTCCGCATAGACCGCAATCTAAAGGCGCCATTTTTTTTTCTAACACCCCACACCAGCCAAATTTAACACCTTATAACTGCTTCATGCACTTACTTCATTAAAAAATAAAGATTCTACTATTTTTTATTTTTTTAATAAAGAACACTACACTGTATTTTGGGGCATGTAACCAAAGATCTAATGGCTGGTTATGGCTGGTTATTTATTGCGTGCCCGTAAATGGGCAAATTTTCCCATTTACGGGCGCACAATAAATTAGCGTTCCACTTGTAATCTAGCCCTAAATTGGTTAACAGCACTTTTCTCTCATTTGGTTTGTTACAAGACTATAAATAGCAGCAAGCTGCATTGTGAACATCCAGTAGATGATCTATTCTAACTGATGGGCAATGAGCATAAAATCCTAAATATTTTACAAATCACATTTAATTGGATTTAAATCCCTCAAATATGACATTAGGTATGAAATCAAAAGAGTTTCTTGCATACGTTTTGATTAATACATATACATCTTAGAAACAGATCAGAAATATATTTGTTATTCAATATCTCCCTCTTGTGGTTAGAGGTAAGTATTACTTATCATTAAAATGGATATTTTGTCACAGTAGACAAAAAATATTAGCCTTATATTAATAGCTAGTTGGGCTTTTAGTGCAAGCTTCTAGGATAATTTTAATGTTTTTTTTTTTTTGCGTCTCAGGATAATATATTTAATATACTTATATACTTGCCATATGTCTTTTTACAGTTTTTCTCTTAAATATAATGTTATGATGTTATTCAAATTATGAGAGGGAAAAGCATAAACAAATATATATACATTGAATGCCAGTTAAATGGTACTGTTATTTAGATAATGTAGAAAAAAATGAAGAGAGAGGATAAAAAATTTAAAAAAAGTATACTTTTTAAAATTATCATAAAATTAAAAATGCTCCTGACTTCAAAAGATTTATGTGTATTGGGACTGTTATATTTGTAGGCTATAACCTAGATATTTTTTTTTTTTTTTTATAATTCTCATAATACCCACATATCTTTAATTGAGGCAGTTCAATACCAATATTCCAATCAATCATAAAACAGGGGAAGGATCTAATTTCAAACATATTAGGCAGTTATCATTATCAATACTGAATTCATTCTTTGGCATATATTATATATATATATATATATATATATATATATATATATATATATATATATATATATTTACATTTATGTTTTGCTTCCATGAAAATCATTAATGGCTTATAAAAATATCTCCTGATTTGCACATGTATACGATATGATGACAACTACAGAAATAAGAGACTCTTATAGTGATTCAAGAGCTCACAAATTCCTGCAAAATAACGCCTAGATTTAGAGTTCTGCGTTAGCCATCCAAACCAGCGTTAAGGGGTCCTAACGCTTATTTTGGCCGCCCACTGGTATTGAGAGTCAGTCAGGAAAGGGTCTAATGCTCACTTTCCAGCCGCAACTTTTCCAAACCGCAGATCCCCTTACGTCAATTGCGTTTCCTATCTTTTCAATGGGATCTTTCTAACACTTATATTTAGAGTCTTGGCTGAAGTGAGCGTTAGAACTCTAATGACAAAACTCCAGTCGCAGAAAAAAGTCAGGAGTTAAGAGCTTTCTGGGCTAACGCCGGTTCATAAAGCTCTTAACTACTGTGCTCTAAAGTACACTAACACCCATAAACTACCTATGTACCCCTAAACCGAGGTCCCCCCACATCGCCGCCACTCTAATAAAATTTTTTAACCCCTAATCTTCCTACCGCACACCGTCGCAACCTACATTATCCCTATGTACCCCTAATCTGCTGCCCCTAACATCGCCGACACCTACATAATATTTATTAACCCCTAATCTGCCCCCCCCCAACGTCACCGCTACCTAACGACACTTATTAACCACTAATCTGTCGACCGGACATCGCCGCCACTATAATAAATGTATTAACCCCTAAACCGCCTCACTCCCACCTCAAAAACCCTATAATAAATAGTATTAACCCCTAATCTGCCCTCCCTAACATAGCCGCCACCTAACTTCAAGTATTAACACCTAATCTGCCGACCGGACCTCGCGGCTACTCTAATAAATGTATTAACCCCTAAAGCTAAGTCTAACACTAACACCCCCCTAAGTTAAATATAATTTAAATCTAACAAAATAAAATAAATCTTATTAAATAAATTAATCCTATTTAAAGCTAAATACTTACCTGTAAAATAAACCCTTATATAGCTATAATATAACGAATAATTATATTGTAGCTATTTTAGGATTTATATTTATTTTACAGGCAACTTTGCATTTATTTTAACTCGGTACAATAGCTATTAAATAGTTAATAACTATTTAATAGCAACCTAGTTAAAATAAGTACAAAATTACATGTAAAATAAATCCTAACCTAAGTTACAATTAAACCTAGCACTACACTATCAATAAATTAATTAACTAAACTATCTACAATTATCTACAATTAAATCAACTAAACTAAATTATAAAAACAAACAAACACTAAATTACAAAAAAAATAAAAAAAGATTACAAGAATTTTAAACTAATTACACCTACTCTAAGCCCCCTAAAAAAATAACAAAGCCCCCAAAATAAAAAAATGCCCTACCCTATTCTAAAATAAAAAGTTAACAGCTCATTTACCTTACCAGCCCTTAAAAGGGCCTTTTGCGGGGCATGCCCCAAAGAAAACAGCTCTTTTGCATTTAAAAAAACATACAATACCCCCCCCAACATTACAATTACAACCCACCACCCACATACCCCTAATCTAACCCAAACCCCCCTTAAAAAACCTAACACTAAGCCCCTGAAAATCTCCCTACCTTATCTTCACCACGCCGGGTATCACCGATCCGTCCGGAAGAGGGTCCGAAGTCTTCATCCTGTCCGGCAAGAAGAGGTCCAGAAGAGGGTCCGAAGTCTTCATCCTATCCGGCAAGAAGAGGACATCCGGACCGGTAGACATGTTCATCCAGGCGGCGTCTTCTATCTTCATCCATCCGGCGTGGAGCGGGACCATCTTGAAGCAGCCGACGCGGATCCATCCTCTTCTTCCGGCGACTCCTGATGAATGAAGGTTCCTTTAAGTGATGTCATCCAAGATGGCATCCCTCGAATTCCAATTGGCTGATAGGATTCTATCAGCCAATATGAATTAAGGTAGGAAAAATCTGATTGGCTGATTGAATCAGCCAATCAGATTCAAGTTCAATCCGATTGGCTGATTGGATCAGCCAATCAAATTGAGCTTGCATTCTATTGGCTACCTCAGCGATTGGGCCTGCATAATGACAGGCATCACTGGGGCTTCCCGTTTTGCACGGTGACGTCACTCGCAACAACATGATGACGTCACCGCGCAACTTTATTTAACATTGACAATGTTAAATATAGGAGCAGGGGGCATGCTGCTTAGAAGCCTGTATCTCAGACATCTACGCAGTTACAGACCCCCAACACCCACCGTTGGAAAGGTAATCGCCTAACCTTTCCAACAGTGTAAGTCTTGGTCTTGAAATAAATAAAAAAAGTTAAAAAATATATATTTTTAAAAATATAAAATAAAAAACCCTTTAAAAAAAACCTTAGCACCCAGGTGGGAAAGGGCTTAGCACTCAAAGGGTTAAACAACTTTCCAATTTGTTTCTATTATGAAATCTGCTTCATTATCTAAATTTCTTTTGTTGAAGGAGCAACAATTCACTACTGTGAACTAGCTGAGCACAATGGCTGGGCCAATGACAAAAGACATGTGCAGCCAACAATTTAGCAGCAAGCTCCCTGTAGTGCATTGCTGCTCCTGAGTCTACTTAGGTTTACTCTTCACCAAAAGATACCAAGAGCACAACGCTAATAAAGTAATAGAAGTAAACTGGAACGTTGCATGTTCTATTTGATTCATGAAAGTTTAATTTTGACTATCTTTTAAACTTGACAGCCACTCCAGCTTCCTCCGGTCGTCACAAGCCATTTCTGACATCAGAAATGATGGATTGGTCATCCTCCAATCACAGCTTCCCCCCGGGGGAATCAGTGTTGGATTCAATGCCGTGATTGGAGGAAGCCGGATTCCTCATTTTAAACCCAGGAAGAGACTTTGCGATGGGTGGAGGAAGCTGGAGCGGCTGTCAAGTTTAAAAGGTAAGTATTTTTCCCAACACGAGTGAAATGTAAATTTTGATTAATTAAAGTGCCCCTGTTTTTTATCGAATTTTTAAAAAACTGGCACTTTAGCATCACAATTTACATTCACTTTAAGACCGCTGCTTCATAACTGCTGTTTCCGACGAGCCTGAAGGCTCGCACGGAAATAGGGGCATCAGGGGCCATTTAGCCCTTGATAAATCGGCCCCCATGTCTTGTGTGAAGGGACAACTAATTCAAATGTAGGCATTTTTTTTGTAGATATCTCATATCTGACAACATAACTATTATTTTTATATATATATATATATATAATCATTTTCTTCAGCTGTTACCTGAAATAAATCCTCATTTGAAAATTTTAAACTAGAGTACCCTTTAAGAGTTTTTGCTTTTTAAAGTACAATAACTGCATTCTTTGAAAATACACAAGTATATTACATGCATTGCCAATACTGTGATGGAATTAAAAAATAAGTACAAGATTACTTAAAGGATTACATTCTGTTATAATTTTTAAGCTAAACAACTAACATATTAAAGTTAATAAACATTAATTAAAACCTACTGACCTAATTTTCTCCAAAACAAAGTTTCATAACGTTCTAAAAGTTATATCTTTTATTTGCCGATGATGTCACGTTATCCTGCCCACTATTTTCAGCACTGCATGTTCAAAATACTTAAACCAATAACTTTGTGTTTAAAGCGCAATTTTGAAACCTAGGTATTGTAAACGGATTGGTACAGAGCAAAGGATACCCACGGAGTGGGTTTGGAAAACAATTAAATTTGCAGACAAGATTTCTGATATACGGTAGAGATATGTTAATGAAATGCTATTGATAAAAAGCGTATTTGGAGAAGTTAGTTAGTAACAGGCATAGAAAATATTTACTTACAGTGGCCCTTTAACAATATTAAAGGGGTACTGAAAGAATACAAAACTAAGCTAGAAAAACATACAGCAAAGCACAAAAACATTGTCAACTTTAAAATATAAAAGTAATTCTCCTCAGTGCAGAATTTTTTTTTTCTGTATTGTGAGAAGAATAGCAAGCCATCTTGCCCACATTCAGTTGCAGGGTCAGCTCCAAGGGGGGCAATTGCATTGGGGGTTTGGTGTGCATGGCTGTTTAGGGGACATGATTGAGATTCGAGAATGAGTTTAAGGGTTTTGGATCATGGTGTTTAAGGGGTGAATTGTTTTTAAGGAGCTATTGCACTGGGGTCTCAAGTTTAATGGCTCTGTTTTAGTGCACTGCATAGGATTTAGACTTCATTCTTTTACCTAGTGATTTAGCACATATTCTCCAAGGGGTCAATTTATTAAGGTGTGGACAGACATGATATGCTGTATCGTATCATGTCCGCCGCACATCGATATGCTGTCGGCATTTATCATTGCACCAGCAGTTCTGGTGAACTGCTGGTGCAATGCTGCCCCCTGCAGATTTGCGCTAGCAGGGGTGTCAATCAACCCGATCATATCCGATCGGGCTGATTGCTGTCCACCACCTCAGAGGAGTGGGTCGGAAGCAGCATCCACTGCTTCATAAATCGACCCCCAAATGTTAGTAGTGGGGATTAACCAGCCAGAAGTGACACTTTCCTGCAAGATATGTATGTCTGCTCTTTTTTTGACTCTCATACATGCTTTGTAAATGTGTGCCCCCTCGTGAAAAAAATGCCCCCCCATTTCATTCGTTCTTGAGCCGACCCTGTTCAGTTGTATTGTGCAAGTCTATGCATAAAGAGTTTACTAATCTGCTCAAACTATTATTTCACAGGTAAAGTGTTTAAAAATCAACCACCTATAAATATCAATATGTATTACACATTTAACTTCATGTATGTGCAGGGTCCAAAAATAGGCACGGGCATTTTAAAGATGAGCAGCCCATTCCCACCCCCTTTTGTTATTTGACCATACCCTAAAACAGAGTATAATGTACTAGTTTGATTTATAAAAAAATATAAGTCCTTAAAATCCTTCTGTCACTGTATCTTGTAAATTAGTTGTAACTAAATAGTAAAAAAAGTGAAATGCAATAAAAAAAAAAGTCAACAAAGTTCACATTTAATTCATGAATAACAGCTTATTGCTGATCAGCCTGTGAAGTCACATTTACCTAAATTAACAGGCATGACCTGGTTCACAGACACATCAAGGCAGTGAGAGGCAGGGCTGACACTGCATCATGCACAAATACTAATGCTGGGGACTGGGAGAGGCAAATGCTTTGAGTACTTAGTCAGGGCCTATAAATACCTGGGGCACTAGGTATAAAGTGCAATCCTCCATTCCCCAGCTCAAGCAGACCAGTTGCTATATGGTTCAGTTTGATTTCCAAATAACTAAATGTATTAACAGTATGAATCTTTGATACAAGATATATATATATATCAGTGTGACATGTATTAACACCTTTTTTTTATCAAAACCACACCATGCAATATGATTTATGAAAAGAGAACTGATCCAAAAATGTTTACTAGTATTAATTAGGTAAATGTGAAGGTGGTGCTTGTTTGCATTTAAATTTAAATTACCAAAAAAAAATTTTTTATTTGGTTTTCAAAAGGTACAAAATTCAAAATAAACATCAAAATAATTATACAATCATTTCCTGACTTCTTATATAACAACAGTATTCCAAAATTATCACAGAGATATAGTTCTTTACATTACTAGGACATTTAATAGTTCTAGAGCACGTTTCCATTTTACCCTCCAGAGTAGTGTTTAATCCATTACATCATTCTCATTACACATTGGAATTCCAATAAAATTTGCTGTATTATACCACTATTGCTTCTGTATATTCTTCCCATATAAATCTAATAGAGTAATACTCTTCAAGGCGGTTGGTTTGCTGGTAGTGGTATTTTTCTAGAGATATTAGTCTAGATACCTGCTCTCTTCATTCTTGAACACAAGGAATTCTAGGACTTTTCCACAACCTTGGGATTATTTGTTTTGCCCCACTCAGAGCAATATATAACAGTGTTGATCTTAGTTTACATTTTAATTTGGGGGTTCTATTAAATAAGAATACGGATGGATTATTTTCTAAATGAGTTCCCACTAGTTTGTCTATTTCTAGTCTTATGTCTTCCCAATATCGTTCTAACAATGGGCAGCTCCACAAAATATGTGAGAGTGTACCATCTTGGTTACATCCCCTCCAATATAGTTTGCTAGCCTTTGGAAAAATGTTTGATAGCCTTTTTGGGGACAAATACAATCTAGTTAATATTTTTAGATTGGTCTCTGTTATATTCATGGAAGATGGGGCTTTCCCCATTTGATGAAATAGCCAATCCTTTGGTGACAGGGTGATCTGTAGCTCATTCTCCCATGTTTTAATATATGATGGTGGTTGTTGGGAATGTACTGATAAAATTAATTTATATGAGTGTGAGAGGCCCTTTTTCGTAACCCCTGAGGAATAACACATGTTCTCAAAGGGAGTAAGTGGTTTTATAATATCCGGTTTGCAATTATTATAGTTCACAAAATGTGTTAATTGGAAGTGTTCGTACCAGTTCTGGCATGTGTATATATGCCTGTCTATTAGTTCCTCCCTTGTCATCATTTTACCATTTGTTAATACTGAGTATATAGGTATTCCACTGTGTATATTCATGTCCTCTGTTCTGATCATATTATGCCCTATTGGGGAGGAGGTATTCGCCAACAGGGGGGTCAGGGGGGAAGGAATTGAAGAGATATCTTTTTTGTTTTTCAAAAGGAGATCCCACGTGACTGTGATGGTTTATTATCTATTGTCTTAAATTTAGCATTGTTTTATGCTAAATCTTAAATAACCCGCTGTGCCTGAACACAGTGTTATCTATATGGCCCACGTGTACTTTCTGTCTCTTTGTGTTGAAAAGAGATTTTAAAAGCATTTGATAAGAGGCAGCCCTCACAGGCTTAGAAATTAGCATATGAGCCCACCTAAGTTTAGTTTAAACTAAGAATACCAAGAGAAAAAAGCAAATTTGATGATAAAAGTAAATTGGAAAGTTGATTAAAATTAAAAGTCCTATCTGAATAATGAAAGTTTAATTTATACTAGACTGCCCCTTTAATTATATTTGATTTAGGGAATTTATTTAATTGTAGGGTTAGGTTAGGTGTTAGTGTAAGACAGGTTAGGTTTTATTTTACAGGTCAATTTGTATTTATTTTAGCTAGGTAGTTATTAAATAGTTAATAGCTATTTAGTAACTATTCTACCTAGTTAAAATACATACAAACTTGCCTGTAAAATAAAAATAAACCCTAAGCTAGCTACAATGTAACTATTAGTTATATTGTAGCTAGTTTACGGTTTATTTTATAGGTAGGTATTTAGTTTTAAATAGGAACTATTTAGGTAATGATAGTAAGTTTTATTTAAATTTATTTTAATGATATTTAAGTTAGGGGGTGTTAGGGTAAGGGTTAGATTTAGATTTAGGGGTTAATACATTTAATATAGTGGCGGCGAAGTTGAGGGCGGCAGATTAGGGGTTAATAAATGTAGGTAGGTGGCGGCAATGTTAGGGACAGCAGATTAGGGGTTAATAATATTTAAATAGTGTTTGCGAGGTGGGAGTGCGGCGGTTTAGGGGTTAATATATTTTTATTATAGTGGCGGCGATGTCCGGAGTGACAGATTAGGGGTTAATAATTTAATTTTAGTGTTTGCGATGCGGGAGGGCCTCTGTTTAGGGGTTAATAGGTAGTTTATGGGTGTTAGTGTACTTTTTAGCACTTTAGTTATGAGTTTTATGCTACAGCGTTGTAGTGTAAAACTCATAACTACTGACTTAAGAATGCGGTACGAATGCCGGAGCTATGGAAGTCTCATAGAAAAAAAGACTATACGCAATTTGCGTAAGTTGATTTACAGTAAGGCCAATAAAGTGTGCAGTGCCCCTAAATCTGCAAGACTCGTAACACCAGCGGTAGTAAAAAAGCAGGGTTATGAGGCTGAACGCTGCTTTTTTACTCGTAACGCAAGACTCGTAATCTAGCCGATCAAATTTAAAAATCACATAAAATAAAAATATGTAAAATTCTGAATGTCAAGGAGCTATTTACTTATTATGGTATGCAAAACAGAGGAGGGAAGAGTAGCTTGGCTTTTTGGCCATATTACTATTCTTCAAGTGTGAGGATATTATGATCAGTGTCTAACCAGAGAACACTTATGGGGATTGTGTTTGACAACATCACTTTTTTTGCACCGTTAAAAGGGATATGAAACCCAATTTTGAACTTTCATGATTCAAATAGAGCAATTTTAAGCAACTTTCTAATTTACTCCTATTATCAATTTTTCTTCATTCTTTGGTATCTTTATTTGAAGAGCATGCATGTAAGCTTAGGAGCTGGCCCATCATAAATTATAAAGGTGCTTATAAAGTAACATTTGAAATAAATACATTTCATGGTTGTACTGTAACTTAATAGGATAATCTAGAAGAAAAATATATGGAACCCCCCTACACACACAACCCAGCAGCCCAAGAAACTAGTTTTGTAGTGAAGACCACTATTAAAAGGGATCAACTTCCATATCTTTAGAAATAATTGTCACATGAAAAAGGAAACATTCTATAAATAAATTGGAGAGTCAAATAATTATTCTAAATTGTATTTTTTTTTTTAGTATCCCTTGCTATTTGAAGTAATTTTATTTACTGAATAATTACAAACCAAATAACTCATTATTGGATACATAAACTCATTCACACATATTCCAAATAGTTAGAATTTCAGTATGTACATCACCCGCCTCAGGACCCAGTTTTGGGAAAGTTTTGAGCAGTGACGCCGTGGGCAGGCTGGTCCAGCTGACTGCTGTATGCCTGGCTGTGCAGTCATTTTTTGGGATGAAAGAGCCACAGGCATAGAGCAAATAGTGTGGACAATTATTATGTGAGCAGGGCTAAGCAAACCGGCAGCCCACTGGGGATTTTTGCCTGGTATACCCAATAGCCAGTCTGGGCCTGTGTATGTGGATGTAGATTAAATGGTATTAAATTGTACACACAATCCAATGATTGTGATCTGCTTATTGTAAGGTAGACATAAGTCCAAATGATCATACACTACTCTGTCTTCAATGTCAGATCACCTTGAGTAAAGCTGTACTGGCATTTATGTAGCTCCTAAACTGTTAAATTAGTAAACATGTGCTCTTAATAGGGGCATACGACTCTCTAATAAGTTTATTCTAACAGTGAATCAGTTAGTGTTGCAGCATTCATTTGAAATACTGATATTTTGTTAGAAGAGTGCAAAAATGTCTTAGAATCTTGTATGTTAACACACTAGAAGACATGTCCATTGCTATTTCCTGCTTGCATGGTCCTTACCTCTGCTTTATTTCTCTGCAATACAGGATTTCATGGCCAAGTTACAAACAAACATTAAAAACTGTATGTCATTGATATCATTAAGCTTAGGATATATTATTTTTTTGTCCCCGCCCCCTGAAAAAAATTCTGTAGATGCCCATGTATGCAAGATACAAAAGCAGCAAAGTGCAATTATTGTACATAAATAAAAAGAGAGAAGCGCTCAACCTGGGAACGAACAATAGCATAATAACTTGTTCTATGGCTAGTTACTACCCTAGAAGCAGCCTCTTTTTGCTCAATATGTGCCTTTCACAGAGAAGAACTTTCCTGTAGCATATCAGTCTGATCCTGACTTCACAGTAGAGTCCAGCCCCAAAATACCAGGCAATCCCTCTCTGAACAAGAGAAACAGCAAAACCCCAGACGTACGTTTCGTAATTCTTTTATTAGAAAAATAATCATATATGCATATATACAAAATAAAATCATAATAACAAATGCAAACAAAATATCTCTTGATACAAAACTGAAATATTGACCCAAATTTTTGTCATCAGAAAAAAATAAAAGTGCAAACATTAAATTTAAATAATCACACAAAATAAAATTAAACATATTTCAAATACAGACAAAAACAAACTGGAGGAACAAAAAAAAAAAAACCTAAATAATCCAATCCTTCCACTTCTTTGTCTTCCAGATGCCTTCCGAATCTAATTCCCCATATCGCCTCCTATCAAAAGAAAAATACAAAAGCAACTTCCCACGGATCATACCCATACAATTACCTACAGTAACTACCTCTTTCTTAAAAATCAAAATATTACGCACATCCCACAACACCTCCGTCACACAACATGCCAACAACCATATCAATCTTGCTTTCTCCTTTTCCACACCACTTCCACACAAACCATACATCATCATATTAAAAGTAAAAAACTGCACTCCAGTCAAACCCTTAATCATCCTTTTCAAACTTCTCCAAACATCCCTAGCATACTCACAATTCCAAAACAAATGAATAACACTCTCGCTTTGAAAACAACCATCTCTAGGACACACTTCTGAAGCCACTAAACGACGCATTCTCTGAAAATCCCTTGTTGGCAAACACTTATGCACACTCATCCAACTAATATCTTTCTGCCTATTCATCAAATACTTATTACACACATTTTTCCATACCAACACACACTCATTTTTATTCAAACCCCCAATCAATTCAAGACCTTCCTTCTTCTCCAACATTTTCAACACCATTCTGTTTGCACACCACATCTCCCTACTAACATTCTCCAAACCATATTTTTTAATCCAACATTCCACCCTTACATAAAACCACGGAACAGCAAAACATACCGGTTTCTTTCTATCAATCTCAAATAAACCATATCATCTTAAAACATTTCCACAAGCATACTTTACCATACAACCAGCCATGCTATCCTTACCACTCAGAACCACACACCTACTAACATATTTCACAGCCAAAAATCTCTCCACAAACAACAACATCTCTTTTCAAATGCTCCATACCAGAACTCCAGAAAAAAGAAAACAACACTCTCAAAATTCTCCAAAAAATCCTCTCAGGTGGCGGAAAAACTAACGCCAAATATAACATAATAGGGATCAAAACCGATTTAATAACTAACATTTTTCCTTCCAAAGATAAAGTCCTTAAAGACCAAAACTGAAGTTTTCTACTCACTTTATCAAAAACATTCTCCCAACTTTCCAAGCCTTTCAAATCCACATCAAATTTCACACCCAACACCTCAATTGCACCTTCAGTCACAGGCCATCCCCAGGAATCAAGCTACCTATCATTACCATAAACTTTAACTTTACACTTATTCCAATTAACTCTGAAACCACTTGCCATACAAAAACATTCAACTAAAGTTTTCACCCTCCTCAAACCAGCCTGAGTCTCACATACCACACTCACATCATCCATATACCCAATCACTTTTAAACACCTTCCATTACTACCAGGAACACTCACACCTCTAACTAATTTATCCTTCCTCAAACTAGTTAATAATGGCTCAATGACACATACAAATAACACAGGAGACAAAGGACATCCTTGACGCACTCCAGATTTAACACAAAATTCCTCAGTCAAAAAACCATTAACCTGGACTTGACTCACAATATCACTATACAAACATTTAAACCATCCAATAATCTTACCAGAAAAACCTAAACGTTCTAAAACATGAAACATAAAATCATGCACTACCCTATCATACGCTTTTTCAAAATCCACAATAGCAACAGCAACAGACCTCATCCTCTCCCTCACATACCACAGTACATCACGTAGTAACAACAAACTTTCAGAAATCTGACGCCCAGGAACAGCACACACTTGCTCTTCACCCACAACCTTACCAATCACTCCACGCATTCTATTTGCCAACACCTTTGCAAAAACCGTATTGTCAACATTAAACAACATAATTGGCCTCCAATTCCTCAAATCTCTCTTATCACTCTTTTTAAATAACAAAACAATCAAACCTTTCCTCATTGAAACAGGCAAAACATTCATTCTAAAAACAAACTTACAAACATCCAACATATCCACCCCAATCAAATTCCAAAAACAAGTATAAAATTCAACAGGCAAACCATCACAACCAGGTACCTTCCCATTCTTAAAACTCCTAACAACCTCTGCAATCTCATCCAAACTTAGATCCCTTTCTAACAAATCATTATCATATTTTTCCAACTTAACCTCAATGTTTTCCAACAACTCATTTTCCAATAAAACATCTCTTGTTTTTTCTTTATACAGCTCACTGTAAAACTCATGAACTTCACGCAAAACACCATCCATACCATTAACTTCACACTCAACCTTATCAAAAACACTAACAAAACCAGTCTTTCCTTCAAAAGCTTTCTTAAAAAAATATTTACTACAAGACTCATCCTTTTCCATTTTCTCCAATCTTGCCATAAAAACAATTTTCTTTCCTTTTTCATGCATACACTTTTTAATTATCTTTCTTGCTTCAGCAATTTCCTCATGCACATCAATATCGCAATTTCTCAATTCATACAAATACAACAACCTCAGATACCATTTATCATACAACTCCCTTTCCATTCTAGCTTTCTCACAGCCTTTCTTAATAAAAAAAACCTCTTTATTTCCACCTTCAACCATTCCCACCACATAAGCACATTACTAAAATCACATTTTCTTTCACGCCACCTTTCATACATCCAAACAAACTGATGCTTAAACTTCTCATCTTCTAACAAATCCACATTCAGTTTCCAAACACCCTTACCATACTTGATCTTCAAATCACAATTCACCTTACACATCAAAAGGGCATGATCCGTAAAGGGCATCCGCTTTAAAGAAAAATCATCAACACATAAAAATTTAGATAAAAAACAAAAATCAATTTGAGATTTTATCCCACCACTATCACTAAAGAAAGTAAAACCCTCCCCTGAAAAAGAAACAGACCCAAAGGCATCCTTCAAACTGAAAGATTTAAGCAAATCAAGTAAAAACTTCCCTGAGCTATCCACCCTACAATCACTCCCACCCTCTCTGTCCCCATTCTTAATAATACAATTAAAATCCCCAACCAAAAAAGTTGGCTCTCGACCTGGCAGAAAAAAACTTTAAAGTTTCAAAATTAAGCAAACTTTCTACCCTATTTGGAGAAGCATATACATTAAACAAACGAAAAACAGTCCCACAAAAACTAAAACTAACCAAAAGTACCCGACCTGGGACAATATGAACTACATTAAGGATAGAAAAACTAAACCCCTTAAACAAAACTCCCACCCCTCCATTCCTATCAGAAGAACAAGACCATACTTTAGGACCATATTCCAAGTCAGCACATTTAGGATGTTCAGAGAGACCACATTCCTGCAAACAAAAAAATATTAGCAGAACATACAGATAATAATTTAAAAATTTCAGCTCTCCTTGCTATATTTGTCATACACCTGACATTAAGGGAAGAAATGGTCAGAAACATCACAAAAATAAATTAAAGAAAAACAAAAAAAAGAAATAACATCAGGACTTCTTCTTTCCTTTCTTTTTCTTAGGACTCAAAGGAGATCCTTTAAATCTGCCTCTGTGACGTTCCGACCTCCTAGGCTCCCCCTTGCCAGCCTCATAACCAGTAACTTCAGCAAGTTGGTTCACATCTCTTTTATCTAGATAACCAACAGAAGAGGCATCAGAAAAGTCACATATACACTGGCTTGAATCAAAAGGAACGTCTTTAGTAGAGACAGAAGGAAACTCTGAAATTAAAGAGTCAGCATCACTTGTAGTATCTGGATCTGCACCCTTAACTACTCTAAGATTCAAATCAGGACTCTCCCATCCATCAGAATCCGCATCTATTTTTCGCTTGGAGGCAGATTTTTTCCCTTCAGTGTCCATATCCTCCTCAGAACTATAGGACACAACAGCAGACCAATCAATGTTCTCCCCTTCACCAAGAACAGCATCAGGAGCAGCATCACAAGATGACTCAGTGAAGGAAAAATTCTCTGTCCCAGGAACAGCAACAGTATCATCCACAGAATTGGGCAACAGGGCTTCAAGAACATCTGAAGCAGCTATCACATTAGATGTAGCAATATCCACTTCCTGAAGATGAGATTGGGCTTCCTCCACCTTCTCAGCCACAGGAACCACCACAGGAGCATCAGACACCTCTCCGACAGGGACCCCAAATGCAGATTTCTTGCACAAAAGAGGTAATATAGAGTTCAATGCCTCATCAGAGACCTCCTCCTCATTCACAGATGGCTCAACTGCAACTGGAGATGGTTTTTTTTTTGCAACATCAGCATAGGAAGGCTTCACTCTATCAAGCCCCTGCAACATCATCAAAGGACACATCCTGCACAGATGACTTGAAGAACCACACAGGTCACAGGTCCGGCGTTTACTACAGTGGGCAACAAGATGATCCTCCTCACCGCAATTTCGACATCGGGCACCTGGGTAATTTTCAGCAATGTGACCAAACAGGTTGCAACTACGGCAAAAAAGAGGCATGTCATCATAGTATAGGAAACCTCTATTTCCACCAATGGCGTAAGTCTGTGGAGGGTGTTTCTTTCCACCAATACCTAATTCATCAGGCACAAACCGCACCCAGAACCTGCGCTTTCCATTGAAAGTCCCAAACTGATTCTTCAGCTTGCTACCTCCTTGAACATCATCAAAGTAGCGACAAAGAAACAGACGGATTTCCACATCAGTGACCCAAGGGTTGTACATATGTACTGTCACCGGGATTCTTCTCTCCCTCTGCACACAGGCAACAAATTTCATGCCAACCAACTCTGGAGCAGCAGCCATATCAATAGTCCATTGATAGCAGGTCTGTAAATAATGCTCATCGGTGAAAGCCACATCAAAAATCCCTCTTGAAGGGAATGACTGAACATAATGCTAACTTGCTCTTGGCATCTTCAAAACACCCTCCAAAACCACCTGCTGGACATGAGCCAAACCAATCTTCTCTCGAAAGTCCTCAGAAATCAACACCCGAAGTGTATGGGGAACATTTGGCACATTGGTAGCCATATTTGCCCTATTGCCTCTTTAGGCTGGATTTCAGAGCGCCCCCCCAAAAGCAGCATGTGGCTGAAGTCCAGGGATGATGCCACAAGGCCAAGGGGACGGCCCTACTACCCAGTTGCTCTACGCCTAAGGAGTAGCCACCCCCCCAATAGCAGCAGGAGCCCAAACCCCAAAGGGAAAGGACCCCAGGCCGAAGGAGCAGGTCTCCAGGCAGCAAACCAAGACCAAGACCAAGCACAGAAAACTGCACTTGATCCAAGCCAAAGGCCCGAGAAGCAACCTCAGCTGATCATTTCAGCCTATTGTGGGCCTCATCAGTGAGATGCAGCCATATCCCTCTAGGCACACTGAGCAATGGGTCTACGTCTGGATTCCCACATCACACTTAGGGAGACTTCCCCAAGTGTCATAATTTGCATAAATAAAAAGAGAGAAGCGCTCAACCTGGGAACGAACAATAGCATAATAGCTTGTTCTATGGCTAGTTACCACCCTAGAAGCAGCCTCTTTTTGCTCAATATGTGCCTTTCACAGAGAAGAACTTTCCTGTAGCATATCAGTCTGATCCTGACTTCACAGTACAGAGGCTGCTTCTTGGGTGATAACTAGCCATAAAACAAGCTATTATGCTATTGTTTCTTTCCCAGGTTTAGCGATTCTCTCTTTTTATTTATGCAAATTATGACACTTAGGGAAGTCTCCCTAAGTGTGATGCGGGAATCCAGACGTGGACCCGTTGCTCAGTGTGCCTAGAGGGATATGGCTGCACCTCACTGACGAGGCCCACAATAGGCCAAAACGTACGTCTGGGGTTTTGCTGTTTCTCTCGTTCAGAGAGGGATTGCCTGGTATTTCTGGGCTGGACTGTACTGTGAAGTCAGGATCAGACTGATATGCTTCAGGAAAGTTCTTCTCTGTGAAAGGCACATATTGAGCAAAAAGAGGCTGCTTCTTGGGTGGTAACTAGCCATAGAACAAGCTATTATGCTATTGTTCGTTCCCAGGTTGAGCGCTTCTCTCTTTTTATTTATGCAAATTATGACACTTAGGTAAGTCTCCCTAAGTGTGATGCGGGAATCCAGACGTGGACCCATTGCTCAGTGTGCCTAGAGGGATATGGCTGCACCTCACTGACGAGGCCCACAATAGGCCGAAACATACGTCTGGGGTTTTGCTGTTACTCTCATTCAGAGAGGGATTGCCTGGTATTTCAGGGCTGGACTGTACTGTGAAGTCAGGATCAGACTAATATGCTTCAGAAAAGTTCTTCTCTGTGAAAGGCACATATTGAGCAAAAAGAGTCTGCTTCTTGGGTGGTAACTAGCCATAGAACAAGCTATTATGCTATTGTTCGTTCCCAGGTTGAGCGCTTCTCTCTTTTTATTTATGCAATTATTGTACATAGACTGGACACTTTGCCAAAATATGCCATACTAACAAGTTCAGACAACAAGTCCATGATATTCAAATGCCATATGTTATTGTTTTGAGTGTGGATGGAAGCAGTATTCCATATGCTGCAGAAAAAAAGTGCACTGTTAAAGCTTCTGCCATAGCTTCAAGAAATCCTCAGGATATTGAACTAGTGCTTTTTATTGCCTAATTCAATTTATTTATGCTATTTAAAAAATGTGCCTCTTACTGACCAAAATGACATTTGACATACTATTTAAAAAAACAAATACCTATACATGGCGTCCTGCAGCTACAGGTGAGTTTTGTTGCATCCTGTGTACCTGCTGAGTTCTACATTGTCCCCAATGGCACACTTATCCTTGGCAGAGATTTATGTGCTGTATTAAATCTTAAGGTAATTTATGTACAAGTTATTCCTTCTCATCCATATACTACTACATTACAAACACCAGCCTCAGCTGTGACCGAAGATAATTCTGAAGTAGAACTTGATTGTGCAAGAGGGTTTGTTTACAAGGGGAAACTGCAACATAATGTAATGCCAGTTCAACAGAAGTTACAACACTTATCATTTACAGTCAGGGAGCCTGTAGCAGAAGAGCTTAGAAACTAATACAGAAAGATGTAATTGAACAAACTGGCACATTTAATGGGTTTTACCAGTTATCAGTTTGTGGACAGACAAGTTCCCAATTATGGAATCGGTTCGCCCATGATCTCAGGTAACCAACAGCATTGAGCTGACTGCATTTACCATTGCACAAGTGCCTGACAGTGCAACTCAGCCCCCCGTGGCCGCATGAGAGCAGGGGCTTTCAATCACCCTGGTCTGACCAGTCTTGGGTGAATTGAAACCTCTGGCAGAGAGGTTAAGAACAGCAGATTGATTACCAATGTTTTTTAACTTTCAGCTGCATTCTCACTCATAAAAGCCTGCCCTGAACGAGCTCCATAGCTGCAACAGCAGCTTGATAAATGAAGCCCATTGTGGTAATACAAAAGAAAGATGGTATTATTTACATTAGTGGGGATTTCCGAGAACCAAAAAAAAAAAAAAAAACCTATTGTGATTGACAGCCATCCACTTTCACACATGGGAACATTGAAAAAAAACTCTGTGGAGCAAAACTGTTTTGTACACTTGTTTTTCAGAGTGCATATCACCAGGTTATGTTACATGAAGGAAAGAAAGATCTCACAAAATGTATCACACATGTTGAGCTATTTCATTTTAAGCATGCTCCCTATGGTCTTGCTTCAGCTCTTAGGGGCCTATTTATGATGGTGCGAGTGGACATGATCCGATATAGCAGATCATGTCTGCGGCACATCAATAAATGCTGACAGTATACGCTCTCCGCATTTATCATTGCACCAGCAGTTCTTGTTGTTTGGAAGCACACCTGAACAACATGAAAGTAATCTTCAATTTGTATTAAACTGCATCAATGAAGCCAGTCAGAAACTTAAAGGGACACTAAACCCAATTTTTTTCTTTCATGATTCAGATAGAGCATGCAATTTTAAGCAACTTTCTAATTTACTTCTATTATCAATTTGTATTAGTTGTCTTGCTATCTTTATATGAAAAAGAAGGCATCTAAGCTAAGAAGCCAGACAATGTTTGGTTCAGGACATGGACAGCACATGTTTATTGGTGCTGTCCAATCAGCAAGGATAACCCAGGTTGTGAACCAAAAATGGTCTGGCTTCTAAACTTACATGTTTGCTTTTCAAATAAAGATAGCAAGAGAATGAAGAAAAATTGATAATAGGAGTAAATTAGAAAGTTGCTTAAAATGGCATGCTCTATCTGAATTATGGGAGAGAAAAAAATAAGGTTCAGTGTCCCTTAAACTTGATGCATGATGAACTTTCCTTACAAAATGGTAGTCTATATTGGTGGGCAGGAATAGATTGCCAGTTGGAGACAGCTATGAAAGCCTGTGTTAGCTGCCAACAATACGATAATATAGTGGTGACACATTCACCACCACTACAGCCAGTTCCTTTCCCACACTCTGCATGGGAAAAAGTTGTAGTTAATATTTTACTGCCTTTTGACAATGCTTCAACTGACTGTCATTATGATATAACTTAAATGGATACTGAACCCAATTTTTTTTTCTTTCACGATTCAGATAGAGCATGCAATTTTAAGCAACTTTCTAATTTACTCCTATTATCAATTTTTCTTCGTCCTCTTGCTATCTTTGTTTGAAAAAGAAGGCATCTAAACTAAGGAGCCAGACAATTTTGGTTTAGTACACTGGACAGCACTTGTTTATTGGTGGGGGAATTTATCCACCAATCAGCAAGAACAACCCAGGTTGTTCCCCAAAAATGGGCCGGCTTCTAAACTTACATTCTTGCTTTTAAAATAAAGATACCAAGATAATGAAAAAATTTATAATATGAGTAAAATAGAAAGTTGCTTAAAATTGCATGCTCTATCTGAATCACGAAAGAAAGAAAAATTGGGTTCACTGTCCCTTTAAGTAGACTATTTCAGTAAATGACTTGAGGTAGCATTTATGTTGCACGTTATGTTTAAAAGTCAAAGGTGCCGATTTACTAAAGTGCAGGCATTTATTATTGCACAAGCAGTTCTGGTGAACTGCTTGTGCAATGCTGCCCCCTGCAGATTTGCGGCCAATCGGCTGCTAGCAGGGGGTGTTAATCAGCCTAATCATATAGGATCCATTCGGAGCTTAATAATTCGAACAGTCTGATTTACCTTAAGAATATACATTACAAGAAAGAGTTGCAGATAAACAAAATAAATATAAGGCTTACACTGACAAACATAATCGTGCCAAGGAACCAACATTTAATATGGTGCTTATGTCAGAATATGAAAACCATTTATGAAAAGGAGAACAGGAATTTGTGTTACTTCTCAGAATAATTGAAATAAAACGGACCTTATACATATGAACTTTCTAATGATCGGGTTTGGAATGCATTTCGCCTTGCATTAGTCTGCTGGCCTACATCCTGTGTTATAGATGAATGCTGGTTTGCGCCCAAATTAAGAATGTCCACTGCCTGCGGGGTTCAGCATTCTTCACACTGCAATCACCATGTTTCTGATACAGAGTATTCCAGAAACAACTCCCTATGTCTGGTGCCCAGGAACAGAGACTTCACCACGCCCCCAAATAGAATATATATATATATATATATATATATATATATATAAAACAATAATCCTCACATTCAGTGACATCTTGCTTAAGCCCAGGCCGCTTGATATAGTTTTTGAATTTTGGTTTTCTACATATATCCTTCCATATTACCAACTCAGAGCTCGCTTTCATTAAGTCGTTAAAAATGGAGCCGTAAGCTACCGAAGCGGCCGACAGCTAAAAGTAATTTACGGCTCCATTTTAGTACCAGGTTTCCATTGAAAAGATTATCGTGTTGCGAGCAGTCACTCTTTTCGGCCGTAAGTAAGTTTGCGCTGCCAACCGATGTCGGATTCGACGAAAAGCGCGCCATAAAAAGTGCATTGCCATGGTAACCCGACCTCTGTCTATATAAAATAACGGTTTGCCCTGCGCTCCTTACCTGTGATCGCATCTAGAGAGAAAGACATGGGAGCTAGTTGCGCTGGTAGGAGTTTGGTGGTTTAGAGAGTTGTTTGAGAGTTAGTGGAGAGTTTGATATTGTATTTTCATATATTCTTATTGTAGGCCTCATATAATATTAGGAACACACACACACATCCATACATTAGTTAATTAACACACATTAGTTCATACACACAAACACACACACACACACACACACTTACTTTTATTTGATACAAACACATTCACTTCTTTTTTTATTTTATTAACCCCCCATATCCCCATCTTCCTTTTTTACTCCTTTCATTAAGCCCCTTATCCCACTTCCCATCTCCACTTTAACTACCCTTCCCTTCCCCACTATATAACTTTATTTAACTTTTTTTTCATTTATACATTTTGGCCATCCTTTTTTTTTTTTACATCCCATATTTTTTTAATTTCACTATATAGCCCATCCCTTTCTTCATTTGTATCCCTTATTATTTTTCTTTAATTTTGTTATAATCCTTTTTTTTATATTTTGCCCATCCCTTTTTTCACTTACATCCCTTTTGTTTATTTCCACCCCCACATTTTATTTTTATTTTGAGGGATATAGAATAGAGATAGTTAGGGTCTAGATAAGCTAGGTAGTTAGTTTTGGGGATATTTAATTTAGGGTTTTGTTAGGTGAATTAGTGTAGTTAGGTAAGCTAGGCACTTTAGTGCTAGGTTACAGTAAGGGAGGAAGGAGAAAGGGATGGATAGGCCTAGTGGAGTTGGGAAGAGGGTGGCTAGGGGGAGGGCAGTGGAGAGGGTGGATAGAGGGAGGGGGAGGGGGGAAGTAGAGAGTAGTATGGCAGGACTAGGGGCCGAGGTTTGGGTGGAGGATTTGTCCTTCCTCAAACTCTGGCAGAGGAGGGAAGGAGAGAGGGTGGAAGAGGAGTGGAGGTGGGAGGAGTGAGGAGGAGTCAGCCTCAATTAGGCACACAAAGAAGAGGGAGAGTGGGGCAGACTGTGGCAAGTGGGGGTGGGGCTGGTGGTAGACTGTCACAGCCTGCAGGGACAGAGGAGGTAGAGAGGGCTGGTCCCCAGTCACAGGAGGGAGAGTCTTTGTCTGCTGGCCCTTCAGGTGTGAAGGGCAGGCTTAGAGAGGAGAGGTACTCTGAGGAGGAGAAGGAGGCACTTGTTGAGGCCTACTTGGAGAGGGCACCTCAGCTGGAGAACCCTAACCTGACGGCAGGTGTCCGGAGTAAGCTGTGGGAGGAGATTCGAGTGGCAGTCAGCTGCTTAGGACAGCATCAAACACCGCTATCATGACTGCAGGGGGGAAACCAAAGCGAAGCTGGCACAGCAGGCCAAATATGCACGTGGGACAGGTGGTGGTCCTAGCAAGAGAATTCACCTAAAGTCATGGGAGGAGATGCTGTCCAATGCCATCTTGGATAAATCTGTACTAGGATGTAAGGGGACAATGGACACATCAGTGCCAGCTGAAGAGGTCCATGAAGGTTAATATTAAATATCATATGTAATAAATGTTTTATTTCTATCAATGTTTTATTTTCTAACAAATATATGTTAACATCAGAAATATATATCGGCTTTGTTTTTTAAAATATCAATGTAATCATACACATGTGTAATACAGAATATAGAATGTTCATATATTATATATGTTTAGTAATCAATTGTGTTCAAGCATCAGTGGAAAACATACCTAGGTAGGATTAGTACAAGTAATGTTTTACATGGTTCAAAGTCTGATTTGCACATTAACTTAAAGTGATAGTAAACCCAATGTTTTTATTTCATGATTCAGATAGAGCAGCAATGTTAAGCAACTTTCTAATGTACTGCTATTATCAATATTTCTTTGTTCTCTTGGTATCTTTATTTGAAAACGTAGGAATGTAAGCTATGGAGACTGCATTTTTGGTTCAGAACCCTAGCTAGCGCTCGTGATTGGTGGCTACATTTAGCCACCCAATAAGCAACAGCAACCAAGGTTCTGAAACAAAAATTGTCTGGCTCTAAAGCTTTGCATTCTTGCTTCTCAAATAAAGATACCAAGAGAAGGAAGACAATATGATAATAGGAGTAAAATAAAAAAAGTTGCCTAAATTTGCATGCTCTGTCTGAATCATGAAAGTTTCATTTTTACTTTATTGCCCCTTTAATTGCATCTTAACACAATTGTAGTGGATATATTCATCCTGATTTCTGGAGTGGCTATCTGCTCAAACAAGCAAGGGTATAGATTTAAATTATTTCTATCTATACAGGGAGTGCAGAATTATTAGGCAAGTTGTATATTTGAGGATTAATTTTATTATTGAACAACAACCATGCTCTCAATGAACCCAAAAAACTCATTAATATCAAAGCTGAATAGTTTTGGAAGTAGTTTTTAGTTTGTTTTTAGTTATAGCTATTTTAGGGGGATATCTGTGTGTGCAGGTGACTTTTACTGTGCATAATTATTAGGCAACTTAAAAAAAAAAATATATACCCATTTCAATTATTTATTTTTACCAGTGAAACCAATATAACATCTCAACATTCACAAATATACATTTCTGACATTCAAAAACAAAACAAAAACAAATCAGTGACCAATATAGCCACCTTTCTTTGCAAGGACACTCAAAAGCCTGCCATCCATGGATTCTGTCAGTGTTTTGATCTGTTCACCATCAACATTGCGTGCAGCAGCAACCACAGCCTCCCAGACACTGTTCAGAGAGGTGTACTATTTTCCCTCCTTGTAAATCTCACATTTGATGATGGACCACAGGTTCTCAATGGGGTTCAGATCAGGTGAACAAGGAGGCCATGTTATTAGATTTTCTTCTTTTATACCCTTTCTTGCCAGCCACGCTGTGGAGTACTTGGACGCGTGTGAGGGAGCATTGTCCTGCATGAAAATCATGTTTTTCTTGAAGGATGCAGACTTCTTCCTGTACCACTGCTTGAAGAAGGTGTCTTCCAGAAACTTGCAGTAGGACTGGGAGTTGAGCTTGACTCCATCCTCAACCCGAAAAGGCCCCACAAGCTCATCTTTGATGATACCAGCCCAAACCAGTACTCCACCTCCACCTTGCTGGCGTCTGAGTTGGACTGGAGCTCTCTGCCCTTTACCAATCCAGCCACGGGCCCATCCATCTGGCCCATCAAGACTCAATCTCATTTCATCAGTCCATAAAACCTTAGAAAAATCAGTCTTGAGATATTTCTTGGCCCAGTCTTGACGTTTCAGCTTTAGTGTCTTGTTCAGTGGTGGTCGTCTTTCAGCCTTTCTTACCTTGGCCATGTCTCTGAGTATTGCACACCTTGTGCTTTTGGGCACTCCAGTAATGTAGGCAAATGAGTATTTATGCATGTTGTCTTACTCCAAGCTGTATAGGCTCGAAAGCCTACTACCAATTAAGCATATTAGGTGATGTGCATCTCTGTAATGAGAAGGGGTGTGGTCTAATGACATCAACACCCTATATCAGGTGTGCATAATTATTAGGCAACTTCCTTTCCTTTGGCAAAATGGGTCAAAAGAAGGACTTGACAGGCTCAGAAAAGTAAAAAATCGTGAGATATCTTGCAGAGGGATGCAGCACTCTTAAAATTGCAAAGCTTCTGAAGCGTGATCATCGAACAATCAAGCGTTTCATTCAAAATAAGTCAACAGGGTCGCAAGAAGCGTGTGGAAAAACCAAGGCGCAAAATAACTGCCCATGAACTGAGAAAAGTCAAGCGTGCAGCTGCCAAGATGCCACTTGCCACCAGTTTGGCCATATTTCAGAGCTGCAACATCACTGGAGTGCCCAAAAGCACAAGGTGTGCAATACTCAGAGACATGGCCAAGGTAAGAAAGGCTGAAAGACGACCACCACTGAACAAGACACACAAGCTGAAACGTCAAGACTGGGCCAAGAAATATCTCAAGACTGATTTTTCTAAGGTTTTATGGACTGATGAAATGAGAGTGAGTCTTGATGGGCCAGATGGATGGGCCCGTGGCTGGATTGGTAAAGGGCAGAGAGCTCCAGTCCGACTCAGATGCCAGCAAGGTGGAGGTGGAGTAATGGTTTGGGCTGGTATAATCAAAGATGAGCTTGTGGGGCCTTTTCAGGTTGAGGATGGAGTCAAGCTCAACTCCCAGTCCTACTGCCAGTTTCTGGAAGACACCTTCTTCAAGCAGTGGTACAGGAAGAAGTCTGCATCCTTCAAGAAAAACATGATTTTCATGCAGGACAATGCTCCATCACACACATCCAAGTACTCCACAGCATGGCTGGCAAGAAAGGGTATAAAAGAAGAAAATCTAATGACATGGCCTCCTTGTTCACCTGATCTGAACCCCATTGAGAACCTGTGGTCCATCATCAAATGTGAGATTTACAAGGAGGGAAAACAGTACATCTCTCTGAACAGTGTCTGGGAGGCTGTGCTTGCTGCTGCACGCAATGTTGATGGTGAACAGATCAAAACACTGACAGAATCCATGGATGGCAGGCTTTTGAGTGTCCTTGCAAAGAAAGGTGGCTATATTGGTCACTGATTTGTTTTTGTTTTGTTTTTGAATGTCAGAAATGTATATTTATGAATGTTGAGATGTTATATTGGTTTCACTGGTAAAAATAAATAATTGAAATGGGTATATATTTGTTTTTTGTTAAGTTGCCTAATAATTATGCACAGTAATAGTCACCTGCACACACAGATATCCCCCTAAAATAGCTATAACTAAAAACAAACTAAAAACTACTTCTAAAACTATTCAGCTTTGATATTAATGAGTTTTTTGGGTTCATTGAGAACATGGTTGTTGTTCAATAATAAAATTAATCCTCAAAAATACAACTTGCCTAATAATTCTGCACTCCCTGTATATATATATATATATATATATATATATATATATATAAAACTATATCTATATCTATATATTTGATTTTCAAATGTTATATGTTTCATCAGATTAATTTATTATAACAATTTATTTTTCAGAATCGGAACAATCGGAAGCCAGTGATGTTCCGGAATTCAGTGAGGAGGAGGGGGATGATATTCAGCATGCTTGAAGGAGATGAGCAACAGCCACTGGCCTATGAGGTTGAAAATGTTCCTGGCCCATCCCCATATTCATCTGGGAGGACATATCATCAGATGCATCCTCCACCACCACAGCATTATCAGATGCATCCTCCACCACCACAGCATTATCAGATGCATCCTCCACCACCACAGCATCAACAGATGCATCCTTCACTACCACAGCATCAGCAGATGCATCCTTCACCACCACAGCATCAGCAGATACAACCTTCACCACCACAGCATCAGCAGATGCATCCTTCACCACCACATCATCAGCATATGCATCCTTCACCACCACAGCATCAGCAGATGCATCCTTCACCACCACAGCATAAGTAGATGCCTCCTTCACTACCGCAGCATCAGCAGCTGCATCCTCCACCACAGAATCTGTACTATATGCCACCTCAACAACAGATTCAGCACCCTCCCATGGCACAACAAATGCTGCCGCCACTACCACCACAACAACAATCACCGCCCACCCCCCACCAATGTCTGTCCTCAATTGGATATTGAGCCACCCACACAGTCCCCAAGACTGAGTGACGACAACCTCACACATAGCCAGGAATATGTGCCAGAGACACCTATACAGCCACAAGTGCCCCCTATGGAATCCAATATCCCCGCACAGTCCCAGCAGGATGCTCTACTGAGGCTCATTCACAGGGAGCTTAGACTAACTAGGCTCCAGCAGCAGCATGATTTCAGGAGGCTACAGAGCCAGATGGACATACATAATGCCTCACTCGTCCGCCTGGCAGAGGCAGTGGAGAGGCTTGAAGATAGGCCGCAAACTCCCTCCTCACTCGCATCCTCCGTTATCTCTGTGCAGGACCCTGAATCACATGTTTTAGTCTCCCAGTCAGCTGGTGTGCGTCGCCCAAGATGCCACTCTTCCATCACAAGTACCTCTCCTCCAAAGGCCAAATCCCGCCACAGGTATTAATAAATATTTTTCATTTTAAATTATTTACAGATATATAATATCTATTTTTTGTATGAAGCACTTTTTAAGTGTGATTTACATCTCATAAATATGCATATATTTTTCTAATCAAAATTAGAAAATATATTTCAAAATTGTTTTAAGAGCTGTTTATTTTCAAAACATTAACAGCTTTATTCATTTTTATTTCACATGATGTCAATTAATATTCAGGTGTACATCTTTAAAACATCTTTGTGTACTTCTATTGAGAATGTTATGCCATTTAAGAATACTTGGGGATACGTGTCTGAAATCAATACAGTATATGCTATCTAACATTAGTCAACGTGGCATGTGTAAATGTTATGATTAATATTCCACAAGCATATGTTGTTTGCTCCTTCAGATGAAGCTAATAAGGGTTATCCAGTTGTAGAAGAGTTGTAAAGTAAATACTCCTTCCTGTTGATATGGCCAAATACCTTGCATTCATGCTTATAGTCATATGTGGAATGTAATATCTGAAACCTATACCTATCATTGACTAATGCAAGAATATTATTAAATATTTAGACTGATTTGAGAAATGCATCTTTATGATATTTAAGCACTGATGTATGCACAACATATATGTGATTGCCATGATATAGAGGTGATCAATACATTTTAATTGACATCATATGAAGAGACACAGACTCTCCCTGGGACCAATGCACAATGCACTTTTAAATTGTTTTAATAACTCCATGTTAAAGACAATACTTCAAATCTCACTTAGGTATTTTGGTTAATAGTCTAAATATTGCAAATGTATTCTCTGCTTTAGCAGACATGATATTACATATATTTTATAAATATTAGTACTATGCCACATTATACTTTAATATGTCATCTTTTTGTATTGAATAAATATGTTCAATGATTTCACATTGAAAATTACATTTGAATGAGGGTAAATCTGTAATAATAAAACTCATCTTCATGATAAAAAACTTATTTCCTTTGACTTATTTTTCTATATTATTTTCTATGAGGTAACCATGCCATTCAAGTGTGCAATCTCAGGGGATTGTATGTATTGATAATGTATCTTTATTTTAAGGATTATATTATATCTGGATTTGTCTCTTTGAAATGAGCATCTGATATATTTCTTAAAGGGATAGTCTATTCAAAATAAAACTCATGAATCAGAGCATGCAGTATTTATATACTTAAAGGGACAGTCAACACCAGAATTGTTGTTGTTTAAAAAGATAGATAATCCCTTTATTACCCATTCCCCAGTTTTTTGTAAAACCAACACTGTTATATTAATACACTTTTTACTTGTGACTAACTTGTATCTAAGCATCTTCTGACTGCCCCTAATCACATGACTTTTAGTTATTTTGCATATAATTGCATTTTAGCCAATTAGTGCAGTGTCTGCCACTAGCCACGGGCGTGATCACAATGCTATCTATATGGCTTGCTCTCCCCTGCTGTGAAAAGTAAATAAAATAGAGGCGGCCTTCAAGGGCTTAGAAATTATCATATGTGCCTCCCTAGGTTTGCTTTCAACTAGAATACCAAGAGAACAAAGCAAAATTGTTGATAACAGTAAATTGGAAAGTTGTTTAAAATTACATGCCCTATTTGAAAAATGAAAGTTTTTTTTGGACTTGACTGTCCCTTTAAATATGTAATCCTATAATCTATTTAACTTCATTATCATCTGTAATTTACTAAAACAGGAATGTTAGCTTAGGAATCTACCCATTTTGATTCTGCACATGGGAAGCGCCTGATGATTGTTGTCTAAATGTAGGCAACAATCAGCAAGTGCACCACAGGTGATGAACATTAAATGGAACGGCTCCTAAACTTAACCCCTTAATGACAACTGACGTACCAGGTACGTCATGCATTAACAACCAGTTAATGACAATAGACGTACCTGGTACGTCAGATGTCTAAGAGAGTGCTGGAAGCGGTCCATATGGAGGCATCCTGCAATACCTTTTCAGAAGACTCCGATGCAGAGAGAGCCACTCTGTGGCCCTCTCTGCACCGGTAGCGATGGTGCCGGTTCGTTGGTGGGTGGGAGCATAACAGGGAGGCGGGTGGGCGGCCCATCGCTACCCGGCATCCGGTTCCTGTAAGTGTAATGTGCACGCCGGGTGCCGGGAGCGTGCGGGGGCGCGCAGGGGCGCGCAGGGGCGCGTGCGCGCGCGCGATTAGCTGGCCACTGACACCAATGAGGAGGGAAGAGGGGGGAAAAAAGAATTAAAAAAAATAAATATATAAGGATCTGGGAGGGGGAGGGGGTTGGGGTATTGTGGGGGGCTGCTACACTACAGAAAACATTAAAAATTGCAAAAAAGATAAAAAAAACACTTGTTTTGGGGGCAAATTGGGTACTGGCAGACAGCTGCCAGTACCCAAGATGGCGGCAATTAGGTAGGGGAGAGGGTTAGAGAGCTGGGGGGGGGGGATCATGGAGGTTGGGGCTAAGGCAGGGGTCCATCACAGCTAAAACTCCTTTTATTTAGTACTGGCAGACTTTCTGCCAGTACTTAAGATGGCGGGGACAATTGTGGGGTGGGGGAGGGAAGAGAACTGTTTGGGAGGGATCAGGGGGTGGGATGTGTCAGGTGGGAGGCTGATCTCTATCCTAAAGCTAAAATTAACCCTGCAAGCTCCCTACAACCTACCTAATTAACCCCTTCACTGCTGGGCATAATTTACGTGTGGTGCGCAGCAGCATTTAGTGGCCTTCTAATTACCAAAAAGCAATGCCAAAGCCATATAAGTCTGCTATTTCTGAACAAAGGGGATCCCAAAGAAGCATTTACAACCATTTGTGCCTTAATTGCAGAAGCTGTTTGTAAATAATTTCAGTGGGAAACCTAAAGTTTGTGACAAAATTTGTGAAAAAGTGAACTTTTTTTTTATTTGATGACATTTGGCGGTGAAATGGTGGCATGAAATATACCAAAATGGGCCTAGATCAATACTTTGGGTTGTCTTCTAAAAAAAAATATATACATGTCAAGGGATATTCAGGTATTCCTGACAGATATCAGGGTTCCAATGTAACTAGCACTAATTTTGAAAAAAAGTTGTTTGGAAATAGCAAAGTGCTACTTGTATTTATGGCCCTATAACTTGCAAAAAAAGTAAAGAACATGTAAACATTGGGTATTTCTAAACTCAGGACAAAATTTTGAAACTATTTAGCATAGGTGTTTTTTGGTGATTGTAGATGTGTAACAGATTTTGGGGGTCAAAGTTAGAAAAAGTGTGTTTTTTTCAATTTTTCCTCATATTTTATATTTTTTTTATAGGAAATTATAAGATATGATGAAAATAATGGTATCCTTAGAAAGTCCATTTAATGGCGAGAAAAACGGTATATAATATGTGTGGGTACAGTAAATGAGTAAGAGGGAAATTACGGCTAAACACAAACACCGCAGAAATGTAAAAATAGCCATTGTCATTAAGGGTAAGAAAATTGAAAAATGGTCCGGTCATTAAGGGGTTAAATACATGATTGAAATAAGAAACATAACAAAATTAAATTGATTATGAGTACATATGTAAGTTGATTGGAATTGAATGATTTATCTGGTTCATTAATGTTTTATTGGGAATACACTATTCCTTTTTTTTAAAGTGACATAAATTCCATTATTTTGCTAAAACATATATATTTACAAGCAAATCTAATATATTTATATTCTTTACATTGCTTAATATTCTTAGGCCTAGATTTAGAGTTCGGCGGTAAAAGGGCTGTTAACGCTCCGCGGGTTTTTTTCTGGCCGCACCATAAATTTAACTCTGGTATCGAGAGTTCAAACAAATGCTGCGTTAGGCTCCAAAAAAGGAGCGTAGAGCATATTTACGGCAAATGCAACTCTCGATACCAGAGTTGCTTACGGACGCGTCCGGCCTCAAAAACGTGCTCGTGCACGATTCTCCCATAGGAAACAATGGGGCTGTTTGAGCTGAAAAAAAACCTAACACCTGCAAAAAAGCAGCGTTCAGCTCCTAACGCAGACCCATTGTTTCCTATGGGGAAACACTTCCTACGTCTGCACCTAACACTCTAACATGTACCCCGAGTCTAAACACCCCTAACCTTACACTTATTAACCCCTAATCTGCCGCCCCCGCTATCGCTGACCCCTGCATTACACTTTTAACCCCTAATCTGCCGCTCCGTAAACCGCCGCCACCTATGTTATCCCTATGTACCCCTAATCTGCTGCCCTAACATCGCCGACCCCTATGTTATATTTATTAACCCCTAATCTGCCCCCCACAACGTCGCCGACACCTACCTACACTTATTAACCCCTAATCTGCCGAGCGGACCTGAGCGCTACTATAATAAATGTATTAACCCCTAATCCGCCTCACTAACCCTATCATAAATAGTATTAACCCCTAATCTGCCCTCCCTAACATCGCCGACACCTACCTTCAATTATTAACCCCTAATCTGCCGACCGGAGCTCACCGCTATTCTAATAAATGTATTAACCCCTAAAGCTAAGTCTAACCCTAACACTAACACCCCCCTAAGTTAAATATAATTTTTATCTAACGAAATAAATTAACTCTTATTAAATAAATGATTCCTATTTAAAGCTAAATACTTACCTGTAAAATAAATCCTAATATAGCTACAATATAAATTATTATTATATTATAGCTATTTTAGGATTAATATTTATTTTACAGGCAACTTTGTAATTATTTTAACCAGGTACAATAGCTATTAAATAGTTAAGAACTATTTAATAGTTACCTAGTTAAAATAATTACAAATTTACCTGTAAAATAAATCCTAACCTAAGATATAATTAAACCTAACACTACCCTATCAATAAAATAATTAAATAAACTACCTACAATTACCTACAATTAACCTAACACTACACTATCAATAAATTAATTAAACACAATTGCTACAAATAAATACAATTAAATAAACTATCTAAAGTACAAAAAATAAAAAGAACTAAGTTACAGAAAATAAAAAAATATTTACAAACATAAGAAAAATATTACAACAATTTTAAACTAATTACACCTACTCTAAGCCCCCTAATAAAATAACAAAGACCCCCAAAATAAAAAATTCCCTACCCTATTCTAAAATACAAAAATTACAAGCTCTTTTACCTTACCAGCCCTGAACAGGGCCCTTTGCGGGGCATGCCCCAAGAATTGCAGCTCTTTTGCCTGTAAAAAAAAACATACAATACCCCCCCCCCAACATTACAACCCACCACCCACATACCCCTAATCTAACCCAAACCCCCTTAAATAAACCTAACACTAATCCCCTGAAGATCTTCCTACCTTGTCTTCACCATCCAGGTATCACCGATCCGTCCTGGCTCCAAGATCTTCATCCAACCCAAGCGGGGGTTGGCGATCCATAATCCGGTGCTCCAAAGTCTTCCTCCTATCCGGCAAGAAGAGGACATCCGGACCGGCAAACATCTTCTCCAAGCGGCATCTTCTATGTTCTTCCATCCGATGACGACCGGCTCCATCTTGAAGACCTCCAGCGCGGATCCATCCTCTTCTTCCGACGACTAGACGACGAATGACGGTTCCTTTAAGGGACGTCATCCAAGATGGCGTCCCTCGAATTCCGATTGGCTGATAGGATTCTATCAGCCAATCGGAATTAAGGTAGGAATTTTCTGATTGGCTGATGGAATCAGCCAATCAGAATCAAGTTCAATCCGATTGGCTGATCCAATCAGCCAATCAGATTGAGCTCGCATTCTATTGGCTGTTCCGATCAGCCAATAGAATGCGAGCTCAATCTGATTGGCTGATTGGATCAGCCAATCGGATTGAACTTGATTCTGATTGGCTGATTCCATCAGCCAATCAGAATATTCCTACCTTAATTCCGATTGGCTGATAGAATCCTATCAGCCAATCGGAATTCGAGGGACGCCATCTTGGATGACGTCCCTTAAAGGAACCGTCATTCGTCGTCTAGTCGTCGGAAGAAGAGGATGGATCCGCGCTGGAGGTCTTCAAGATGGAGCCGGTCGTCATCGGATGGAAGAACATAGAAGATGCCGCTTGGAGAAGATGTTTGCCGGTCCGGATGTCCTCTTCTTGCCGGATAGGAGGAAGACTTTGGAGCACCGGATTATGGATCGCCAACCCCCGCTTGGGTTGGATGAAGATCTTGGAGCCAGGACGGATCGGTGATACCTGGATGGTGAAGACAAGGTAGGAAGATCTTCAGGGGATTAGTGTTAGGTTTATTTCAGGGGGTTTGGGTTAGATTAGGGGTATGTGGGTGGTGGGTTGTAATGTTGGGGGGGGGGGTATTGTATGTTTTTTTTTACAGGCAAAAGAGCTGCAATTCTTGGGGCATGCCCCGCAAAGGGCCCTGTTCAGGGCTGGTAAGGTAAAAGAGCTTGTAATTTTTGTATTTTAGAATAGGGTAGGGAATTTTTTATTTTGGGGGTCTTTGTTATTTTATTAGGGGGCTTAGAGTAGGTGTAATTAGTTTAAAATTGTTGTAATATTTTTCTTATGTTTGTAAATATTTTTTTATTTTCTGTAACTTAGTTCTTTTTTATTTTTTGTACTTTAGCTAGTTTATTTAATTGTATTTATTTGTAGGAATTGTGTTTAATTTATTTATTGATAGTGTAGTGTTAGGTTAATTGTAGGTAATTGTAGGTAGTTTATTTAATTATTTTATTGATAGGGTAGTGTTAGGTTTAATTATATCTTAGGTTAGGATTTATTTTACAGGTAAATTTGTAATTATTTTAACTAGGTAACTATTAAATAGTTCTTAACTATTTAATAGCTATTGTACCTGGTTAAAATAATTACAAAGTTGCCTGTAAAATAAATATTAATCCTAAAATAGCTATAATATAAATGTAATTTATATTGTAGCTATATTAGGATTTATTTTACAGGTAAGTATTTAGCTTTAAATAGGAATCATTTATTTAATAAGAGTTAATTTATTTCGTTAGATAAAAATTATATTTAACTTAGGGGGGTGTTAGTGTTAGGGTTAGATTTAGCTTTAGGGGTTAATACATTTATTAGAATAGCGGTGAGCTCCGGTCGGCAGATTAGGGGTTAATAATTGAAGGTAGGTGTCGGCGATGTTAGGGAGGGCAGATTAGGGGTTAATACTATTTATGATAGGGTTAGTGAGGCGGATTAGGGGTTAATAACTTTATTATAGTAGCGCTCAGGTCCGCTCGGCAGATTAGGGGTTAATAAGTGTAGGTAGGTGTCGGCGACGTTGTGGGGGGCAGATTAGGGGTTAATAAATATAACATAGGGGTCGGCGATGTTAGGGGCAGCAGATTAGGGGTACATAGGGATAACGTAGGTGGCGGCGATTTGCGGTCGGAAGATTAGGGGTTAATTATTTTAAGTAGCTTGCGGCGACGTTGTGGGGGGCAAGTTAGGGGTTAATAAATATAATATAGGGGTCGGCGGGGTTAGGGGCAGCAGATTAGGGGTACATAAGTATAACGTAGGTGGCGGTCGGCAGATTAGGGGTTAAAAATTTTAATCGAGTGGCGGCGATGTGGGGGGACCTCGGTTTAGGGGTACATAGGTAGTTTATGGGTGTTAGTGTACTTTAGGGTACAGTAGTTAAGAGCTTTATAAACCGGCGTTAGCCAGAAAGCTCTTAACTCCTGCTTTTTTCAGGCGGCTGGAATCTTGTCGTTAGAGCTCTAACGCTCACTGCAGAAACGACTCTAAATACCAGCGTTAGAAAGATCCCATTGAAAAGATAGGCTACGCAAATGGCGTAGGGGGATCTGCGGTATGGAAAAGTCGCGGCTGAAAAGTGAGCGTTAGACCCTTTAATCACTGACTCCAAATACCAGCGGGCGGCCAAAACCAGCGTTAGGAGCCTCTAACGCTGGTTTTGACGGCTACCGCCGAACTCTAAATCTAGGCCTTAGTGTCCTTTGATTATAGTTTTATTTAGGTAAGATCAGGAGCAGCATAGAACCTATGTTGGAGCTGTTTATTGTTGCCAACATACAGTATATATCCTGTCTGTCATTGGTTCACCCATGTACTAATTTTTATTAACCAGGAATGCATAGCTGCTCTTTAAATAATTATACCAAGAGAACAAAGTAATATTTGGAATATAATTAAAATGATAATTATGTTATACATAAATCATAAGATGAATGCATTGATTAGTACATAGCTGGAAATAAAGAAACATTTACCATGACTATATTTGAGTAAAGTACACATTTATTTAGGGAAAATGTGGTAAATATGGGCATGAGGAGAGAGGGAGGGGAGTGGTATTCCATTTCTGAGAATCTTCAATCTGTAAAACATTAAAAGAAACTAATGTGTATTATTAAAAAACATAATCATAAATAACTAAAAGGTCTCATTACAATACTATAAAAATACCTGAAAAGAAATCTTGAATAGTTGCAGATCTCTCCAAATGGGCATTGAGGGGTTGGGGATGATTAATTACATCAGGCTCAAAGATTTCACCTGGGGGCTGTGGCGTTGGAAGTAAGTCGTTCAACATCCCATGCTCCTGTGCCATGTTGTGTAGACAGCAACATGCCACTATGATTTTTATAGCTTTTTCTGGACTGAATTGGAGATCCCCCCTGATCTGTCCAGGCAGCGAAAGCGCATTTTTAGAACACCAAACAGTCGTTCTATTATAGCACGTTCGGATATGTGCTTCATTATATCTGTATTAAACGAACAAGAAATATGATTATAATATATAATGTGAAGACAAATCAAATACTAATGAGCTAAATACATTCCTGGTTTGATCTTATAAATCTTTAAACCTTTTTACATGTATAAATATATTTATATTCAAGCAGAGAGATTTATAAATGCTTCACTGATAATAGATGATTTGGATTTTGACTGTCCCTTTAAAGGCACTCAGTACAACATTGTTATGTCTGTGACATATATATATATATATATATATATATACACACACACACGAGATAATCAAGCAACACATGTATGTGCACAAACACAGATATATAGCTTGATAAAGGGGCAGGAGCCCCGGAACGTTGCTCAATAAAGGTGCTGTTGCTCCACATAGAGTGCTACCTGTGTGTTCTATTTCATTACATTTACTGGGACTTTGGAAAGGGAGGTCCTCCAGGTTTGCACCTACATTCACCCGAGTGATTTAAATGGACATTCCTATGAAGTGTGTACTGGTCCTACTTTTCTACAGATTATAGTGAGCATTTTGCAAGGCACAAACAATATTTCTGACATACAAGAGCAGAAAATAAATATATTTTACCTTAATTCAGCAGGCCCAACAACCTGGTTCTCTTTCAATGGTGTCCAAATCCATTTTTTAAGAGGATATGCAGAATCAGCTGAAATATGAATGCATAGATATACAATATATATATATATATATATATATATATATATATATATATATATATATATATATATATATATAAACACACATCTTTCAATAAAGCAATGTATGACATAAAATAATGTTATGCATATGTCTTACTATGACATAGTTAATATATATCTTTTAAATGATTAACAATTTATTTATTTAATCAATTCCACCCCCTTAGACACATACATAAAGGATTATAAAGCAATGAAACAATAAAATGTCAAAACATTGAACAAATGAAGGCTTCATAATATATACATAAACACTTACCGAGGATATCCTTCAGGCATTTGATTTGTCTCAAACAATCTCCACACACCAGAATTCCTGAGGATGTAGGCATCATGGCTACTTCCTGGGAAGCCTGCCACAACATTTAATATACTCATGTTTGTATCACATATGATCGGCACATTTAAGGAGTGGAAGTGTTTCCGATTTCTAAATATTATCTCCCTGTTCACAGGGGGTCTTAGGGCAATATGAGTGCAGTCAATGGCCCCAAGGACATTGGGTATGCCACCTAAAAGAAAAAAGTCCCTCTTAACATCATGCCAACCTCTGGGTGATGTGGGAAAAAAAAAATGTCTGCAATTATCATAAAGTCCATCAATAACTTTTGAAAGATGCTTAGAAAGAGTGGACTTATGCACCCCAGTTACAATGCCCCCTGTCATCTGAAAGGATCCAGAAGCCAAAAAATGAAGTGCCCCTAGTAGTTTGGTCATTCCAGGGACAGCCCTGCTTGAATAGCCTTTCCAGTCTGTCTTGCAACAAGGCATATAACTGATATATTTTCTCCCTGGTGAGCCTGAAACTTTCAAACACCTGCTGCTCATTCAGGGTTTCTATAACCAGCCTCACTCTGGGGATGTCAGGCCTACGCTGTCTAACTTAAGCATTGTTAGCTTCTCTCTCACCCTGCATTTTGAAATATCTGTTCTGAGGTTAGGCTAGGTGTGGTGTTTTTTTATAGCTGTGTGTTGCTTGTTAACATATGTGAAACTGGTGATTGCAATGAATAACATGGGGGGGGGGGGGGCTTATCTTCATCTCATCTAATCCTTAATTTAATGAACAGTTTGAAAGTATATACTTACTCATGACTTTTATTTTTGATATGAACTATAATTTCAACATATATGTAGTTACATATCGGAAATTCAAAGACACTGAATGTAATTATTATATTTTTCTATTTAAATATATCAGCCTTTATCATAACAGTTAAAAGTAATTATTAAAATTATATGATTTATGTAGGTCAAATATATATATACAATTATCATACATATATACATGTAGGAGAAGATTATTATAAGATAAAATTATATTTCTATATGTATTGAGATTATATATAGCATCCCTGGGCAAAGGTTTCATTTTGAATAGGTAGATATTTTAATTATTTATAAAATATTTTACCAGGAAAGATACGTTGAGATTTCTCTCGTTTTCAAGTATGTCCTGGGAACACAAAACATTGCATTGATACAATGGGTACAATAAGTACAATAAAATAAAAAACAATAATAATACATGATATATGCACAAAAATGTATCATAGAACAGGTAGGAAATATATAATCAACAATGACAGGTGAATTCTGTTTTGAGATATATAGAGAGGGATCTCTTAAAGGATATTAGGCATGGGGAAGGTTTTAAAGTGTGCGGGAAGTCGTTCCATAATTGTGGTGCTTGCATATATTTTTATATGTACATACATATTAATATTTCTATGACAATATGGGTGCAGATATTCCTATACATAGGACCAATAAATGTAGCATATATAATGTTATTTGTACATTGAAACACTCATAATTTTTTTGTGATTTGCAATTTCAATGAGAAACAGGCCTCAAAAAAGCTCTTTTTCCTCCTTTACACCTAGTTGAGCTGGGGGTAATATTTCTCAATGTATCGACAGCCTCCGACAGTGTATTAACGGTTAGCGCTTTCATTGGAAACCTGGTATAATTTATTGATTAACGGCTTCTATTATGGGACGCGAAGATCTTTTCTGCAGCCGAAGGAGTAACGCACCATTGGAAACAGTCGATAAACGATATTGCTTCCGACAGCATATTTATCGGTTTGCGAGTGCACGCAAACCGAATTACGACGCAATGGAAGCGAGCCCTTAGTCACATAGCAGCCTTTTATATAGCTATTTCACTGAATATATAGTCTGTCCTTAACTTGGTACTTTTTTGTGTTCGGTTCCTTGTGGGTACTTTATTGACAGTAATAGTATAATTTATCTCTAAGACCTTTGCCCTACCTGGCAAGATTTGTCTTGTTCCTTTATGTTTTTCATATGTTTAATCCTGCTTCTGTCCAAGCTGCTTTGTATCTTCAAGGCAAACTTCTCAAGTTTTTCCCCATTATTTTAGACTCAAGTCCTGCAATACAAATTTCAGGAATTGTTAGTAGGATAATGATAACTTCAGTAGTGACCTATAGTAGTTAATGATTTTTCTTTCCATATGTGTTTGACATTTACAAGTTTTCACCCCAAGAGTGGCCTCCCTCATAATGGGCTAGATTATCAGTGGAGCGCTATTTATCGCTCCTGCTCACAAGCTAACTGCGCTCAACTTTGACTTTTTGTGAGCTTCAGATAGTGTGCATATTACAAGTTAAAAGAAAAAAGATTTTGCTTGTGTGCTATCCTAACGCACACAAAAAGCCAAAGTTACAATATTGTGATCACTTTTTTATGTGCGCTAACCCGACTGTGTTAAGATCAAAATCGAGAAACACAATTCCTTTGTTCTTCACATAGAAAATAAATATACTTTTTATTATTAAATATATATGTCTATATATATATGATACTGCTCATGAAAAGAGAATGCATAGGGTTTAGGGCAAGCGCTCAAAAGACTGAGCCAAAACTGATAAATAAAAAAAGAGTGAGAATATCAAATATTTATAAAGACAAATGTATTCAGCATGAGACGAATGGGCATATTTATCAAAGTGCGAGCGGACATGGTACAATCTAGCGTATCATGTCCTCTGCACATCAATAAATGCCGACATCATATGCTGTTGGCATTTATCATTGCACAAGCAGTTCACCAGAACAAAGGGCATCAAGCTCCATTTGGAGCTTTATAATTCGGCCCTGAAATATGGTGTGAATAGACAGTTAATATAAACCAGTTTGCTGTGAAAATACACAAGATGCCGGAATCAGAAAATATAATACATATATACACTGTGTGCAGAATTATTAGGCAAATGAGTATTTTGACCACATCATCCTCTTTATGCATGTTGTCTTACTCCAAGCTGTATAGGCTTGAAAGCCTACTACCAATTAAGCATATTAGGTGATGTGCATCTCTGTAATGAGAAGGGGTGTGGTCTAATGACATCAACACCCTATATCAGGTGTGCATAATTATTAGGCAACTTCCTTTCCTTTGGCAAAATGGGTCAAAAGAAGGACTTGACAGGCTCAGAAAAGTAAAAAATAGTGAGATATCTTGCAGAGGGATGCAGCACTCTTAAAATTGCAAAGCTTCTGAAGCGTGATCATCGAACAATCAAAATAGTCAACAGGGTCGCAAGAAGCGTGTGGAAAAACAAAGGCGCAAAATAACTGCCCATGAACTGAGAAAAGTCAAGCGTGCAGCTGCCAAGATGCCACTTGCCACCAGTTTGGCCATATTTCAGAGCTGCAACATTACTGGAGTGCCCAAAAGCACAAGGTGTGCAATACTCAGAGACATGGCCAAGGTAAGAAAGGCTGAAAGACGACCACCACTGAACAAGACACACAAGCTGAAACGTCAAGACTGGGCCAAGAAATATCTCAAGACTGATTTTTCTAAGGTTTTATGGACTGATGAAATGAGAGTGAGTCTTGATGGGCCAGATGGATGGGCCCGTGGCTGGATTGGTAAAGGGCAGAGAGCTCCAGTCCAACTCAGACGCCAGCAAGGTGGAGGTGGAGTACTGGTTTGGGCTGGTATCATCAAAGATGAGCTTGTGGGGCCTTTTCGGGTTGAGGATGGAGTCAAGCTCAACTCCCAGTCCTACTGCAAGTTTCTGGAAGACACCTTCTTCAAGCAGTGGTACAGGAAGAAGTCTGCATCCTTCAAGAAAAACATGATTTTCATGCAGGACAATGCTCCATCACACGCGTCCAAGTACTCCACAGCATGGCTGGCAAGAAAGGGTATAAAAGAAGAAAATCTAATGACATTGCCTCCTTGTTCACCTGATCTGAACCCCATTGAGAACCTGTGGTCCATCATCAAATGTGAGATTTACAAGGAGGGAAAACAGTACACCTCTCTGAACAGTGTCTGGGAGGCTGTGGTTGCTGCTGCACGCAATGTTGATGGTGAACAGATCAAAACTCTGACAGAATCCATGGATGGCAGGCTTTTGAGTGTCCTTGCAAAGAAAGGTGGCTATATTGGTCACTGATTTGTTTTTGTTTTGTTTTTGAATGTCAGAAATGTATATTTGTGAATGTTGAGATGTTATATTGGTTTCACTGGTAAAAATAAATAATTGAAATGGGTATATATTTGTTTTTTGTTAAGTTGCCTAATAATTATGCACAGTAATAGTCACCTGCACACACAGATATCCCCCTAAAATAGCTATAACTAAAAACAAACTAAAAACTACTTCCAAAACTATTCAGCTTTGATATTAATGAGTTTTTTTGGTTCATTGAGAACATGGTTGTTGTTCAATAATAAAATTAATCCTCAAAAATACAACTTGCCTAATAATTCTGCACTCCCTGTATAAAAACAAATATTATTTTAAAAATATATTAGCAATTTAAAAAACAATAATAGGGGCCCTAGTTCATTGAAAACAGCAAAATACTATGGCCTCTAGTTATGAAGGTCTGTCGGACCTGATCCGACAGTGCGGATCAGGTCCGACAGACCTCGCTGAATACGGTGAGCAATATGCTTTCCGTATTCAGCATTGCACCAGCAGCTCACAAGAGCTGCTGGTGCAATGCCGCCCCCTGCTGACTTGCGGCCAATGGGCCACCAGCAGGGAGGTGTCAATCAACCCGATCGTACTCGATCGGGTTGATTTCCGGCGATGTCTGTCCAACTGCTCAGAGCAGGCGGACAGGTTATGGAGCAGCAGTCTTTGTGACTGCTGCTTCATAACTGCTGTTTCTGGCGAGCCTGCAGTCTCGCCAGAAACACGGGGCATCAAGCTCCATTCGGAGCTTGATACATATGCTCCTATATATATACAAAATTACTAAATGTTAAAAAATATTGAAATGTAAAAAAAATAGTCGGCTAGATTACGAGTTTGGCGTTAGGGTTAAAAAGCAGGGTTGGCCGGTCCTAACACTGTTTTTTAACGCCCACTGGTATTACGAGTTTCCGTAACGCCACAAAAATATCCATCTCTGCTCAAATCATTAACGTAAACCCAGACCCAGTAGTTAATCATATACCGCTAACAAAAACATCCACGAATCACTACAAAAACATTACACAAACTACACTTACACTTATGCAAACACTACACAATATTTATTTTTAAGATTTTATATTTTCATGTCAAAATAGAATGGATCAAAGTTACGAGATCTCGGGTGTTTGAAAAAAAAGCCATATAAATCCATTTTCCATTGACTTACATAGACAGACGGGAACATACCTTCATATAGCTACATCTAACTATGAATATTATCACATCCATACACAAATCGATAGATACAAACAATATACAGCACATTACCTACACAAATCAGATTTTTATTAGGAAATTAAAATGATTTAGCTACTTTTTCACACCAGAACATAACGTCACTCACTATACGCTCAAAACAAGTGTTGGATTTTATTTCTCAATGCATTTTTCTCCTCCATTGACTTCTATGGGGAGGACGTGCTTGTGCACACGACAGGCAGATTTACCTAACGCACATAAAATGCATAGACAAGAAAACTCGTAATACCAGCGTTAAAATTGTGAAATGAACTCATTCTTTCTTGCGTTAGTCCCGCTATGACAAATAGATCAATAAATTACTATTTCCCTATGGACTTATGGCTTTTACTTGTGTGAAATTCACTACAACATCAAATTGTTATATAAATTTACATTACATCAACTACAAATCACCAATACAAATTGCATGGAAAAATTACATCATATTTAAACGGACAGAAAATAATTTTTACATTTCATTATTCACAAACAGTAGACAATTGGAAACACGTCTCATGTACCTCTATTATAGCATTTCATTTATTCAACATATATGCTTGCATGAACAGCATATCTACATAGGCTTAACACATGATAATTGATGGATGCACATACATGACTTTTGTCATTCACTCATACATGTGCATTGATATTATGGCCAAAAAACACATATAAACAATGAACACATTTACATCATACAACTACATTGGAAGGTTGCTTAACATTAGATTCTCTCTGTGAATCATGAAACATAAAATATGGATTTACTGTCCCTTTAACATCAAGATTCACTCAGAATATAACATTAAGAATTATGTACAATAAGAACATCATTAGAACAGATTAGAGCTGTCACTTTTTTGGAAGGAACAACAATGCTATACTGCTTTATGTAAGTCAGCATATGTGGGAGAGAATCACCATACATACGTATATTACATAACACGCATCACACAACAGCAAAGCACACATTTATATTTTAATCAGCACACAAGAAGAATGTTGTAAAAATACAACAAGAGAATGAAGATTTGCTAACTAGACAGGCAGGTTGCTAATATGATGATGTCATTATAAACTTCAACCATACAGATTACAGCATTAGGACTGTACCGCCCCTTTCAGAAGTTTTGCACTCAATACTACAATACTATATATACGTAAACAAGAGTTTGGAAGATCTTCATTATTTTTGCGATTTTAATGGGACGCGTACAATATTGACATCTCGCAAATCACTAATATATACAATATTATAGATGTCAGACCGAAGATAGTCATTATTATAGCGATTACAATGGGACGCGTACAATATTGACATCTCGCAAATCACTTATATATACAATATTATAGATGTCAGACTGAAGATCATCATTATTATTGCGATTTTAATGGGACGCGTAAAATATTGACATCTCGCAAATCACTTATATATACAATATTATTGAGCTGTTACTTTATCATTTTTAAACAATATAGCAGCAACATTGATCGATCTGATTCTATGCCATGTCTATGCACATTATACACAAGTATGCGCTTTCATTCATGTTAGCGTGGACATGTGCTTTTTACTATAACATCACGTTTAATAAGTATTTATTACGCATATGAACAAACATTAAGAAGGTGCACTGTATATGTTATATTTTACACTTTCACATTACGATTCATTGGAGGAAACAAAATTTAAGCAAACACCTAAAAAAACGCCCACTTTGAAAGCATTCACGCCACTCACATACAATCAAGTGAATATAATCAGCAATCATTACTAACACGCTACCATTGGACATATTGCACTATAAATCCCCCAAACAACATGGCCAAAGCGTCCCTTGTGATCAACATTGTATAAAATCGCTTTTGTGTTTTTGCATACCTTGTTACTCCTTGTGCGTTTGCTCTACTGTTTGGCTTTGTGCTGCTTAGCTTGGCAAATATGGATAATTCTCAGTTAGTTGCTGCTGGTGCTTTTGCACGAGTGGTGTTCAATAGAATCACGCCGGCTCAGCGTCTCCAAGAGAGACGTAGGGCTCGTCTGGTTAGAGGTCCTCCTGTTCACAGGGTGAGGACCACCTTGGATAACATGAGCGACTTCGAGGTTTATGACAAGTATAGGCTCAATCGCAAACAACTTATTAGCCTTTACGATGTTTTTAAACCTCATATGGAGTCACGTAGACGTATGCGTACTGCAATCCCTGTTATGACCAAGATGCTAAGTTGCATACACGTCCTGGCCTCCGGGAGTTTTCAATCTGGAGAGGGGTACATGCATGGGCTGTCTCAGGGTACCTTCTCTGTGGTTTATGACAACTTTCTGGACGCCATGGTACAAGTCAGTAAGTGTTATATAGGATTCCCTCAAAATGATAGTGATTGGAGGCGCCTGAAGAGGGAATTCTTTGCAATAGCTCAAATTGATTGCACCCACATTGCGCTACGTGCTCCAGAAGATGACTTGCCCTTCCGAAATCGCAAACACTTCAATAGTCTGAAAGTGCAGTTTGTTTGCAACGCACGGATGCGGATTATGCAGGTGTGTGTGAATTTCGGCGGGGCTTGTCCTGATGCCCACATCCTCAGACAGTTGTTCCTGTAGCGGCAATTTGAGGCCAGACAGTTTCCCCCTGGGTGGCTCGTTGGTGAGTACTTGTACACAACATGTTTAATTAGTTAGACAATTGCCACTGTAATCTTCAAAAACAGTTGTGTTTGTGTAATGTGCAGCTCTAGGATGCACGTTAACCATATCTTTTCTTTTAGCAAATGTCTGGTTTATGCAAAATATGCATAGGTAGCATGTCTTAGCTTAAATGGGCAGATAGAGAATGCGCTTTAACCATGTCATTGTCTCTTTCCGCAAATGTCTAGTTTTAGCTCCAAACAGATATGTAGCATGTCTTAGCTTAAATGGGCAGCTCTAGCATGCAATTTAACCATTTCTTTTTCTTTTAGCAAATGTCTGGTTTATGCGAAGTACGCATAGGTAGCATGTCTTAGCTTAAATGGGCAGATAGAGAATGCGCTTTAACAATGTCATTGTCTCTTTCCGCAAATGTCTAGTTTTAGCTCCAAACAGAAATGTAGCATGTCTTAGCTTAAATGGGCAGCTCTAGCATGCAATTTGACCATGTCTTTTTCTTTTAGCAAATGTCTGGTTTATGCAAAATACACATAGGTAGCATGTCTTAGCTTAAATGGGCAGATAGAGCATGCACTTTAACCATGTCATTGTCTCTTTCCGCAAATGTCTAGTTTTAGCTCCAAACAGATATGTAGCATGTCTTAGCTTAAATGGGCAGATCTAGCATGCAATTTAACCATTTCTTTTTCTTTTAGCAAATGTCTGGTTTATGCGAAATATGCATAGGTAGCATGTCTTAGCTTAAATGGGCAGATAGAGAATGCGCTTTAACCATGTCATTGTCTCTTTCCGCAAATGTCTAGTTTTAGCTCCAAACAGATATGTAGCATGTCTTAGCTTAAATGGGCAGCTGTAGGATAAAATTTAACCATTTCTGTCTCTTTTAGCAAATGTCTGGTTTATGCGAAATACGCATAGGTAGCATGTCTTAGCTTAAATGGGCAGATAGAGAATGCACTTTAACCATGTCATTTTTCTTATGAAAATTTTTATTTTAGGGGATTTTTGCGTACACAAATGAATTGTATTTTAATATAATAATTTGAATGATATTTTTAATTGTCATGTTATGTTAATTATTTATAGGTGATTCAGGTTACATGAGCCGGCCTTGGCTCATTACGCCATTGCGCAAACCCCACGGACGAGGCCCAGGAGCACTACAATCGGAACGCACAAGCGGACTAAGGCTGTAGTGGAGAGGATGTTTGGGTTCTTCAAAATAAGACTAAGATGCCTGGACAGGTCTGGAGGACCCTCCAATACATACCTAGTAAGGTGGTGAAGATCATATTAGCCTGCAGCTACCTGCATAAATTGCACAGTGGGCTGGGATGCTGCAGGCCATCCAGGCACCCCGAGACCTCCTCCAAGATGAGGAGGGCGAGCCTGTTCTAGAAGGGCCATTCCGGGACGAGAGGCTCAATGTCAGAGCAAACATCATCAATCACCACTTCAGACGGTAAATACTAGAAGTTAGATAGGAGCATTGCGAATATGTGTGAATTTTAGGGAAATGAGAAGTAGAGAATTGTGCAAACATGTTAGGATTGTTCATCAAATGATTATAAAAAAAAGGAAGAAATTATTATTATTATTATTATTATTATTATTATTTTAGGTAATTCATACATCCGATGATTCTGGCATTGGGTCCTGTAATGACTTTGCCACCTGGTTTTCAAAGACAACATCAGCTGGTAAGTATAAACAATGTATTGACTGTGGCTGGCGGGAATTTTGCACAATCAGCCATCATATGGCATACATTTTAAAATGTAGTATTTAGTTTACACATTACTAGATTTTTGGATACTCAGAAAGGGATCCTCTAGCAAGACTATATGCTTCCAAATCCTATTCTAAGTCATACATCAGCGGTTAGGTCTGCACAATGTATGACTCAGCTTCACACTTGATTGATACAACATAACACAAGATGCTACACATGCTTAGTAAGCTAGTGAGATAACTAAATTCAGAAATGGGGGGTGCAGAACTAAGTCACACACTTCTATTAATTATTTGATTTACACTTTTTCTGCCATTTGGGATATTACTTCATCTAAAGACTAAAAGTGAAGAATTCAAGACTGAAAGTGAAGAATTCAAGACTGAAAGTGAAGAATCCCAGACTGAAAGTGAAGAATCCCAGACTGAAAGTGAAGAATCCCAGATTGAAAGTGATGAATACCAATGTGATCATGTCTGGCATTGTCTTTCAAATGTGCTGACCTTGAAAACCATACAAAGACATGTTCACATGGTAAGTGGCAACAATTTTATGGACCAAGACTGTGGATGCATCCTATTGGAGACACTTAGATTGTTTTTTTTATTTTAGATGGTATTTCACAATCCTCTATCTTGAAAATGATGAATAAGACACCTAATGAAGATAAACTATTATTTTGAAGATAATTGCCTTTCAAAGACCATACATCCAGGTTAGTTTGCACAATGCATGCTATTTAAGAATCACATGAGGAAGAATGTTAAAAGAATTAGAAATATATACATGTCATATATTAGAATATGTTTATTTTAGATATATTACCCCTACTTTGTGCTAGAGAGGACAATCAGACAAAGGGATACATTTTATAGTTAATATAGAGGTATATTATTTGAAGGGACATTAAATATTACATTCAATTATGTTCCTCATACAATCCAATATAAAAATATTTATAAAATGTGATATGCATTATTTTGTCAAATTTTAAAAGCTAATGTTTAATTCTAATATTGATTAGACAATATAATGGTATTAATTTCAAATTATGGATAGATATAGATTTCAAGTATGAACCTGTTTTTAATATCAAGACAAAAAAGACATGTTAGAATATAGACACAAGAGTATTTAACAATTATTAGTTTTAAGGAATATTTTATGATAAATTACCTTTTTCTTTTTTTGTCAATACATTTATTTTCATACTATATATTTTTCAATTTAATTTTTTTACATACATATTCTTTGAGCCATATCTCTATCACAGTAAGAAGAAATATAACCATCTAATATTCAGACATGTAAACCAAATATTAGTCCCATAACTGTTATAGTCATCTATTTGACAAGTACATGCCTGATATCAAATATACTAATTTTGGTTAATGTATTGAATATAAATTATCAACACAGCTTATTCAGATAATGTTAAAGTCATGTATCTTACAAAATTTAATTTGGAGTTAAATACATCTATCTATGCTTCTATTGTGTGATTCATAGATGTTAAAATCATAAAATGTTTATGACGAGGATATGTAGTCTAAATTATACAGAACAACTTTGTTCATTTCACTTTTAAGAAATGAAAGTGTTTAACTTACATTAAAGTGACAGTGTAATTGAATGTTAGATTTACATTCTAATCTTTGTAATCTTCTTTAGGTATCCAAAAAAATTCTTGCACTAAATATAGGTTATTCGGCTTTAATTATTTTTTAGGTAATATGTTCGAAATTATGTTTAAATAAAAAGTAAGTTAATTTCACATTTATACCAAGCTAGTTATTGTATGCCATATTGATTACGTTTCTGCTCTAGTGGAGTCATTTGAACTGTCAGTTAACTATAGATACTGTATATACAAAGATAATTTCTAGCGATTATACTCCTTACCTGTTGGATAGATATCACATATCTATAGGTATTTTTATTCCCCTTTATTTTATTTCTACAATGTTAACTCCACATATTCCTAATGGTTTTGTCCTTAAAGGGACATTCCAACAAAATTTAATTTAGTGATTCAGAGAGAATACATATCATCTTTTAAAACAACATTTATATTTACTTCTATTATCTAATTATATTCAGTCTTTAGATATCCTTTGTTAAAGAAATAGCAATGCACATGGGTTAGACAATGACATAAGGCATATATGTGCAACCACCAAAAAGCAGCAAAAGAGCCTATCTAGATATGGTTTTCAGGCAAGAATATCAAGCGAAAAAAGCTAATGAGATAATCAAACTAAATATGACGTTGTTTTAATATTGTATTATCCATCAAAATCAGTAAAGAACATATAGCTTAATGTCCCTTTAAGGTAAAGCTTTATAAATACAGCCATTTGAAGATATTTCAATCACAGTGGGGCAAACAATACAGAAGGTAATACAAATATGCTTTATTCTCATTACAAAGTTATACTAAGTTTGAGAAAGGGAGGTGCATAGGTTTATGATCAGCAAAGCATTACTTGGAAATATCTACTTATTTGTGGGTGGCCAACAATGCATATTTACAATGTTTAGACAGATGTATTTAGATCAAGTTCAAGATTGCATATTAGCTCTTGAAAGGGACAGTAATTCAAAAGTGTTTCTTTCTGGATTCCTAAATAAAATATAATTTTAAACATTAAAATTTATTTCTATCATTGATTGTAATTCATTTGTTTGAAATTATTTCCTTTACAACCATATCTAGATATGCTCAGTAGCTGAAGTTTGGTGGATGCACAAAGATGCCTTTTTTTATGATTGGCTCAACCATGCGCATTTCAATTTCTTCAGTTAAGGATATCTAAAGAATAATCTAAATTGATAGTTACATTTTAAATTATAAAAATGGATTCTCTCTCCGGATCATTTTAAGAAAATATTTGGGTGTAATGTCCCTTTAAGAATAAAAATGCCATTGCACAATAACATGCGTGAGCAGTTCAGACAAATACAAGCTCAAGGTTTATTTACTAATAATGAACAAACGTGTAGTTTTAAATTTATATACAGATTGTCCAAGTTCCGTCCATTATAACTAGAAATTATGCATTTCTGAAATATAGCATGGGAAGCGTATCTTGCAACACGAGATTCGTATCTTTAAAATTCTAGTCTAATGTCACGCAATAGCACACAATCGATGTGCATTATAAATACATTTAATAGAGCAATGTCAATACTTTACAATAAGTCACAAAATTTATTTATTCAACAATAAATACATACAATGTTTACTTTTTATTAATAAAAATGATTGGTATTAAAGAACCTGATCAATATTAAACTTCGAAATGTGTAAAACATTTACTAATGTGACTGGTTTATATTTACAAAAAAACAAATGTCACCTTAATATATTAATATTTAACGGATCATGTATATTACATCTGCGTCACACATATCCGCATAACAGTCCCATGAATTACAAATAAGTCTACATGAAAAATTTAGTAACAGCACCTAGTTACCTAGTTACTAAGATATGAAACATTAAGGAGCAGCCAATCAGAGTTCATAAAACAAATATAACTTGAGTCATTATGGTCTCACAGACATGATAACAAAATTTCAATATTTTATCCAATCAGATGTACAGATACCATGTCCCATGGTGCATCTCATGTTTACTTCACCATATAAAAGTCCATTACACGTTGCCATTTTTGTCAGCTCTCTAATGCCTGCTGGTACTTATACAGTTTATACAGTATATTATATTTCATATATACCCAACTCGGCAGGCATGACGTCTCCCAGGTTCACCAAGCCGGAGAGTGCAGCACTGGTCAACACCGTTGAGGACTTCTATCCGCATCTGTTTGGGAACAAGAAGAGGTTGACGAAGCAGAGCATTAAGAAGGCCCTCTGGGGGTCTATCACCAATGATGTTAATTTGGTGTGTGGCAGCCAGAGGACCACGGATCAAATCATGCAGAGGTTCGGGATATGAGGTTGCGTCTAAGCAAGAAAGTCAACCTCATATCTAAGCAAGAAAGTCAACCTCATAAGGGAGTGGGTACAAGCCTGTCGGAGGGATGGAAACAAAGTTCCACCCCCATGGAAACTGTACCTACTAACTTATGAGGTGACTTTATGCGACCTCCTCAATCTCCGGGTCCCCCACAGATTTAGATCCTCTTGCTCCTCGGCTTCTTCTTCTTCCCTCCCAGCTGCTGGATCTGATAGTCCTGACCCGGAGGCCAGTGCAGCTGCTTCTCCGTCCGGTGGCCTGGGAGAAGAAGATAGAGAATCTGAACCAGGTAAATATCTGACTTCATATAATATATTAATATTTGAGTAGATTTGTAAGAAATGTGTATATAGTCATATATTCAACCTATATAGATCTCACAACACCCGCTACATATGATGTTTAGATATCTGAATTTAGATTCGTCACACATGAAATAGGAATGATGTTTCTTGCGCTCTCCAGAATATGCGTCACAGAGCGAAAATGGTATTGTGCATCCATGAAATCCCTATCATCCGACATTTCATACTTTGACTATTGAATCATACCCCATTCAATATTAACAAATATCCGATCTGAATGTCGTAATACACCCAATTGCAAATATTATTTGAAGTCTTTAGAAATTATACTTATCACACTACTATATCCAAATCAATTCTGAATCACGGATGCGCAATTCTGCTTTGAATCATTGTGCAATGATCACGAAAAATAGAATTGCGCACACACTTGAACATGTGTTTGCTGTAACAGTGGCATAACTTTAGACATGTTGGTCAAATCATGGATGCGCAATTCCGCATTGAATCAATTCTACAATGATCACGAAAGATAGAATTGCGCACACACATGAACATGTGTTTGCTGTAACATTGGCATAACTTTAGACATGTTGGTCAAATCACGGATGCACAATTCCGCTTTGAATCATTATGCAATGATCATGAAAGATAGAATTGCGCACACGTGAACATGTGTTTGCTGTAACAGTGGCATAACTTTAGACATGTTGGTCAAATGTATACGTTAATTAGTATATATAGAAAGAATACAGTATCCTTAGTTACAATCTTCTACATTATAAAAGCTATACTAGCAAGATCAAAATAAAAAATTAACTATCTCTATCAATTGATTACAAGGCAAGAAGACACAAAATGACTTAAAGCAAAATTAAACAACATAAAAGATTGAAAATGAGAATACAGGATCTCTTTATTTAGACATTAATTGAGGAAACAATGAACTCATGTGAATACAAATAGATATTTACTTTGTCAATTAGAATTTAAAAATCAGATTGTGTCCATGATTTGTATTAATGATATCCAATCCTTACTGAATATTTTACAAATATTGATGTTGGTGCTGGAACCTCAAGCCAGGGTTCGTCACAGCATGGTATGTCTCATTTTATTTGTTTTGTCTTACAAACCTGGACATAACATTACATAATACATTCACATTGATCGATATTTATATGGATACTCTAATTCTCTTTTCTTGTTATGTTAAAATAAGAATCATGAATCAAAGTTGTGATTACATTGTAATACTAATTTAAAATTATGAGTATTTGAAGATATCCCTTCTATTCTTGATATCTTCATTTTAATGTAATCTTATGTTCCTGGCCATTTTATATTCTGCCCCTGTGTAGTGCTTGACATTTTTTTAATACATTTAGACAACACTAACACATTTTTTGCATATGTGCAGATTAGAAAAATATACATCTCAAATGCTTTGATTTTTTCTTCTTATCATTAAAGGGATATGAAAACAAACATTTCACTTTTAGGCTTTAGACACATGTGATTTACCACAAATTTCAAATTTGATTTGATTATATAATTTGCTTCAGTCTATTGTTATCCTTATTAGAAAATCATATCTAGGTAAGCTCCAGATCAGTAATATACTACTGGGAGTAACCGGCTGATTGTTTGATGCAGAAAATTGCCTATTTTCATTGGTTCAACTCATGTCTTCAGATAACAGTAGTACATAGTTGCTCCTTTAAAAAAATGATTATAAGACAATGAAGCAAAATAGACAAAAATATTTCTATTTGAAACGTTTTTTAAATCACAGGCTGGATTTGAAACATGAAAATTAATACAATTACACATTTTGAGTTTCATGTCACTTTAAGAGAGAAGGATAATTAAAGAATATTGATGATATCCTTAAATTACATATTTGATTGTAATTGCATGCCCCATCCCATTCATTACATCAACATATGGACTAGACAATTAAGTAACAGCGACATTGTCAAATAAAGATATTTTAATTTTAAAGGGACACTGAACACTAAAGTTGTCTTTTGTCATTCAGATAGAGCATGGAATATTAATAAACTTTATCATTTACTCCTATAATCATATTTTCGTTATTCTCTTGGTATCTTTATTTGAAAAGCAAGAATTTAAGTTTAGATGCAGGTCCATTTTTTGGGAACAACCTGGGTTGTTCTTGCTGATTGGTGGATACATTCAACGACCAATATTTTTTGAACCAAAATATTGCTTAGCTGCCTTATTTTTAAAATAAATAAAGCAAGAGAATGCAGACAAATTGATAATAGGAGTAAATGTTAAATTTGATTAAAATTGCATGTTCTATTTGAATCACTGAATTAAAAAATTGTGGACAGTGTCCCTTTAATAATAAATATCTTCATTCATCCTTACATTGTTTTGATTAAACAATGTTGATATCTAAATCACATATTCACACTTGGACTTACTTTATAGATATAAGCATACTCTAACAGCACCATGATGACATATTTTTACAAATATCTTCTGTTTTGCATTGTGATCAATATGTGTTGTGTCCTAAAAAAAGATTACTGTACATTGCACAAATGGATCTATGTGCCACATAACTTCGGCTCGATTTGTCACCAGTTGTTATTCAAAGTGTTGTTTGTGTGTATTATTTTAAAAACAATGATCAATAGCTATATTTAGATATGCCATAGAATCATATGAGATGAATTGTCTGTCTAATATAGTAAGAAATTAAACATATGTGAAAGACATCATTTTCTTTAGAATCACCTTGATTAACTCATGCATTTATTGTTCATATTAGTGCTCTATTCTTCACATTTCTAAGTATATAATTTTGAATATTCTATACTGATGGTATTTAATGATGTCCAAACTGTGTTCACTTATAAATATCTATATCATTAACCCCTTAATGACCGAGGACGTACGCCATACGTCCTCAGAAAAAAGGCAGTTAACGCCTGAGGACGTGTGGCGTACGTCCTCGGTTTGGAAAGCAGCTGGAAGCGATCCTCATCGCTTCCAGCTGCTTTCCGGTTATTGCAGGATGCCTCAATATCGAGGCATCCTGCAATAACAATTTGTACCCCTCCGGTGCAGAGAGAGCCACTCTGTGGCCCTCTCTACACCGGACATCAATGGCCGCAATCGTTGGTGGGTGGGAGCTGCAGTGGGAGGCGGGTGGGCGGCCATCAATGGTTTCTGATACACAGAGGGGGGCGGGATCGGGGGCGGTAGAGTCAGGGGCGCGCACAGACACGCGCGCGTGCACGGGTAATCGGCGGGCGGGCGCGTGCACGGGAGGGAGCGGGTGGGAACCGCTTACACTACAGAAATAATCATGTAGTAAGTGGGAGGAAGAGGGGGAATAAATGCCCCCAAAAAGTAATCTAAGGGATGTGGGTGGGGGTGGGGGTAGGGGTTGGTCGTGGGGAAGCTACACTACAGAAAAATGTAAAAAAAAAAATAAAAAAAGAGAAAAAAATATTGTTAACTGGGTACTGGCAGACAGCTACCAGTACCCAAGATGGCCCCCAATAAGGCAGGGGGGGGTTAGAGAGCTGTTTTTGGGGGGGATCAGGGAGGTTGGGGGCTAAGGGGGGATCCTACAAAGTAGCATATGTAAATATGCTAAAGATGTATTTTTTTTTTTTTTTTTAAACTTTTATTTTAGTACTGGCAGACTTTCTGCCAGTACTTAAGATGGCAGGGACAATTGTGGGGTGGGGGAGGGAAGGGAGCTGTTTGGGAGATATCAGGGGGTCTGATGTGTCAGGTGGGAGGCTGATCTCTACACTAAAGCTAAAATTAACCCCGCAAGCTCCCTACAAACTACCTAATTAACCCCTTGACTGCTAGCCATAATACATGTGTGATGCGCAGCAGCACTTTGCGGCCTTCTAATTACCAAAAAGCAACGCCAAAGTCATATATGTCTGCTATTTCTGAACAAAGGGGATCCCAGAGAAGCATTTATAACTATGTGTGCCATAATTGCACATGCTGTTTGTAAATAATTTCAGTGAGAAACCTAAAATTGTGAAAAATTTACCGTTTTTTTTTAATTTGATTGCATTTGGCGGTGAAATGGTGGCATGAAATATACCAAAATGGGCCTAGATCAATACTTGGGGTTGTCTACTACACTACACTGAAGCTAAAATTAACCCTAGAAGCTCCCTACAAGCTCCCTAATTAACCCGTTCACTGCTGGGCATAATACACGTGTGGTGCGCAGTCGCATTTAGCAGCCTTCTAATTAGTAAAAAGCAAAACCAAAGCCATATATGTCTGCTATTTATGAACAAAGGGGATCCCAGAGAAGCATTTACAACCATGTATGCTATAATTGCATAAGTTTTTTGTAAATAATTTCAGTGAGAAACCTAAAGTTTGTGAAAAAAATTGTGAAAAAGTGAACATTTTTTTTTATTTGATCGCATTTGGCGGTGAAATGGTGGCATGAAATATACCAAAATGGGCCTAGATCAATACTTTGGGATGTCTTCTAAAAAAATATATATACATGTCAGGGGATATTCAGGGATTCCTGAAAGATATCAGTGTTCTAATGTAACTAGCGCTAATTTTGAAAAAAAGTGGTTTGGAAATAGCAAAGTGCTACTTGTATTTATGGCCCTATAACTTGCAAAAAAAGCAAAGAACATGTAAACATTGGGTATTTCTAAACTCAGGACAAAATTTAGAAACTATTTAGCATGGTTTTTGTTTGGTGGTTGTAGATGTATAACAGATTTTGGGGTCAAAGTTAGAAAAAGTGTGTTTTTTTCTATTTTTTCCTCATATTTTATAATTTTTGGTATATTTTGAAAGTCCATTTAATGGCGAGAAAAACGGTATATAATATGTGTGGGTACATTAAATGAGCAAGGGGAAAATTACAGCTAAACACAAACACCGCAGAAATGTAAAAATAGCCCTGGTCCCTAACGGACAGAAAATGGAAAAGTGCTGTGGTCATTAAGGGGTTAATAGATGTAGTTGTTGTGGTTCAGTATATCTTTAATGCAACATTGGTGTGTGTCCTTGAGCAACAGTAGCATATGTTAGAATATTGGTTTTTAATGTGTACACAACATATTATGTTTTACAGAGATTGATGTAACATGTGGGATGGAGGAGAAAGTGGCTCCCTTGGAGTCTGATGGTATGTCAAATATATATAACATGTATCGAACATGTATTATTGTTTAAAAAACATTCTCTGGAAGAAAAACAAAGTCTACAGCTTTGGCACTTTAAATGTATTATTCTATTATTTTTACAATACACTACTGCCCCCTTTCTATATCATGCAGCATGAACATATGTTTGTATTTTTCTTTCATTAATGCATGATTTTTCATTAATGACATCATGATGTCACATGCATATTCCATGCAAAACCACAATAATCATCTTCTGATTGTACAGACAGTCATTTCTCTTCATCTGAGTGCCTATATGCAGACCTTATCCTTATGTCATCATTGTTTATAAATTAAAAACCACTTCTAAGTATACATAAAACATAATCATGTTTAAATGCCTTGATTTGATTTCATGATGTATGAAATGTTAATATGTTTTTATTATATTTATGTGTAGACTGTCCAAATCAATACAAAAAACATTAATATTCCACAAAATTAAAGCATGCATTGATGAATGTGTCTTAATATTGTGATGACATACATGTAATCCTAATGTAAAAGAGAGATTCACAACATTAATCGGAAAATTGAATCAGATGATAGAGAATTTTATATTATTAATAGATAATATGAATGGTAGTATCTACTGTGTATATATTTTGAAGAGTAATTGATTGAAGCATCAAGCTTTAAATTAGAACATTAAAGATTACAAAGGCAATCACCGAAATATATATGTAAATCAGTGTGTACCTGGTTTAAAAGGTTAGGTGGAGTGGGCATTTCAATTTCAGAATATTACACACTACCATATTATTCAAATTTTGATTTTTCAGAAATCAATCCACGGGCATGTATCTAACAGAACTCTATTGCATTTCAATGTCAAATGCATACATGCATACCAAAATATCCAAAATATAAATATATTATCAAATCCTAAATATTAGCACATAATGTTGCCATTGATAAATATGATTTGTAATGTATTTATGAAATGTTACATGAAAAATAAAAGGGAAGATTCAGAGTTGAAAGGATCAATGAAATCTTAATAGTAATTATATTTGAGTCCAATCAATCAATAACTTAAAAAATAGTAATTAATGTAACCTTGTATCAATATTTTATGAGAACAAGAATCAAGCTTTAACTAATGTTGAATCATTGTTTCTTTAAAGATACTAATATTTTTTGATATCATATATGTCTATATATTTTTGTTATATATTTGAGATGGACCTTCCACTTCTGGGCATCAGCCTCCCCTCCCCAGGCCCCTCCCAAGACAGAAACCCCTCCCCAGACAGAAGCCCCTCCCCAGACAGAAGCCCCTCCCCAGGGTAAAGTGGATCATTGTGAACCAATTAAAGGAGAGAACATTTTTGAGTAAACTGTCCCTTTAATGGTTTATGTATGAAGAACATATTTAATGTGTAAATCTTCTATATAGAATATTTAATTATAATAATGATTTGTCTTTATTATTACAACTTCTGCCCAGTTGGGTGAAGACGTCTCACGGTAGGGTGATCTTCAAGGGGTTAGTGTTAGGTTTTTTTAAGGGGGGATTGGGTGGGTTTTAGAGTACGGTTGGTTGTGTGGGTGGTGGGTTTTAATGTTGTGAGGTATTTGTACTTTTTTTTTACAGGTAAAAGAGCTGATTACTTTGGGGCAATGCCCAGCAAAAGGCCCTTTTAAGGGCTATTTGTAATTTAGTGTAGGGTAGAGCTTTTTTATTTTGGGGGGCTTTTTTATTTTGTTAGGGGGATTAGAATAGGTGTAATTAGTTTAAAAATCTTGTAATTATTTTATTATTTTCTGTAATTTAGTGGTTTTTTTTTTGTATTTTAGATATTTTTTTTAAATAGTAATTAATTGTATTTAGTTTAGGTAATTAATTTAATTATAGTGTAGTGTTAGGTGCAATTGTAGATTAGGTTTTATTTTACAGATACATTTTCTTTATTTTTACTAGGTAGTTATTAAATAGTTAATAACTATTTAATAACTATTGTACCTAGTTAAAATAAATACAAACTTGCCTGTAAATTAAAAATAAAACCTAAGATAGCTACAATGTAACTATTAGTTATATTGTAGCTATCTTAGGGTTTATTTTATAGGTAAGTATTTAGTTTTAAATAGGAATAATTTAGTGAATTGTAGTAATTTAATTTAGATTTATTGTAATTATATTTAAGTTAGGGGGGTTGGGTTAGGGTTAGACTTAGGTTTAGGGGTTAATAACTTTATTAAAGTGGCGGCGACATTGAAGGCGGCAGATTAGGGGTTAATAAATATAGGTAGGTGTTGGTGATGTTAGCGCCGGCAGATTAGGGGTTAATAATATTTAAATAGTGTTTGTGATGCGGGAGTGCAGCGGTTTAGTGGTTAATATATTTATTATAGTGGTGGCGATGTCCGGTTTGGCAGATTAGGGGTTAAAAAATTTATTTTAGTGTTTGCGATGTAGGGGGTCTCAGTTTAGGGGTTAATAGGTAGTTTATGGGTGTTAGTGTACTTTTTAGCACTTTAGTTAAGAGTTTTTGGCGTTGTAGTGTAAAACTCTTAACTACTGACTTTAAAATGCGATACCAGGCTTGACAGGAGAGGGTGTACTGCTCACTTTTTGGAAGACTCGTAATACTGGCGCTATGCAAGTCCCATTGACAATATAGGATACCAATTGACGTAAGTGGATTTGCGGTATTTCCGAGTCTGGCAAAAAAGTGAGCGGTACACCTGTACCTAAAAGACTTGTAATACCAGCAGGCGTTAAAAAGCAGCGTTGCAACCTCTCAACGCTGCTTTTAAACCCTAACGCAAGACTCGTAATCTAGCCGATAGTGCATGTGCTAAAGTTTTGACCATTTGTTGTAATAGTATTCCTAAGTCATTGAAAACAGTCAAAATACTATATATGCAAAATTACTAAATGTTAAAAAATATTGGAATGTAAAAAAATAGGCCTAGATTTAGAGTTTGGCGGTAGCCGTCAAAACCAGCGTTAGAGGCTCCTAACGCTGGTTTTTACCGCCCGCTGGTATTTAGAGTCAGTCAGGAAAGGGTCTAACGCTCACTTTGCAGCCGCGACTTTTCCATACCGCAGATCCCCCTACGCCATTTGCGTATCCAATCTTTTCAATTGGATCTTTCTAATGCTGGTATTTAGAGTCGTGGCTGAAGTGAGCGTTAGAAATCTAACGACAAAACTCCAGCCGCAGAAAAAAGTCAGTAGTTAAGAGCTTTCTGGGCTAACGCCGGTTTATAAAGCTCTTAACTACTGTGCTCTAAAGTACACTAACACCCATTAACTACCTATGTACCCCTAAACCGAGGCCCCCCCACATCGCCGCCACTCTATTAAGTTTTTTTAACCCCTAATCTGCCGCTCCATACACCGCCGCCACCTACGTTATCCCTATGTACCCCTAATCTGCTGCCCCTAATACCGCCGACCCCTACATAATATTTATTAACCCCTAATCTGCCACCCCCGCTATTGCTGACACCTGCATATTTTTTTTTAACCCCTAATCTGCCGCTCCGTACACCGCCGCAACCTACATTATACCTATGTACCCCTAATCTGCTGCCCCTAACACAGCTGACCCCTATATTATATTTATTAACCAATAATCTGCCGCCCCCAACGTCGCCTCCACCTACCTACAATAATTAACCCCTAATCTGCCGACCGGACCGCACCGCTACTATAATAAATGTATTAACTCCTAAAGCTAAGTCTAACCCTAACACTAACACCCCCCTAAGTTAAATATAATTTAAATCTAACTAAATAAATTAACTCTTATTAAATAAATTATTCCTATTTAAAGCTAAATACTTACCTGTAAAATAAACCCTAATATAGCTACAATATAAATTATAATTATATTGTAGCTATTTTAGGATTAATATTTATTTTACAGGCAACTTTGTATTTATTTTAACCAGGTACAATAGCTATTAAATAGTTAATAACTATTTAATAGTTACCTTGTTAAAATAATTACAAAATTACCTGTAAAAAAAATCCAAACCTAAGTTACAATTAAACCTAACACTACACTATCAATAAATAAATTAAATAAACTACCTACAATTATCTACAATTAAACCTAACACTACACTATCAATAAATTAATTAAATAAAATACCTACAATTATCTACAATTAAACCTAACACTACACTATCAATAAATTAATTAAATAAAATACCTACAATTATCTACAATTAAACCTAACACTACACTATCAATAAATTAATTAAATACAATACCTACAAATAAATACAATGAAATAAACTAACTAAAGTACAAAAAATAAAAAAGAACTAAGTTACAAAAAATAAAAAAATATTTAAACATTAGAAAAATATTACAACAATTTTAAACTAATTACACCTACTCTAAGCCCCCTAATAAAATAACAAAGACCCCCAAAATAAAAAAATGCCCTACCCTATTCTAAAATTAAAATAGAAATGCTCTTTTACCTTACCAGCCCTGAAAAGAATGCCCCAAAGAATTCAGCTCTTTTGCCAGTAAAAAAAAAATACAATACCCCCCCAACATTACAACCCACCACCCACATACCCCTAATCTAACCCAAACCCCCCTTAAATAAACCTAACACTAAGCCCCTGAAGATCTCCCTACCTTGTCTTCACCTCACCAGGTTAACCGATCGCTCCAGAAGAGGGTCCGAAGTCTTCATCCAAGCCCAAGCGGGGGCTGAAGATGTCCATGATCTGGCTGAAGTCTTGATCCAAGCGGCGGCTGAAGAATTTCATCATCGGGCTGAAGTCTTGATCCAAGCGGGCGCTGAAGAGGTCCATCATCGGGATGAAGCCATCTTCTTCCAACCGACGCGGATCCATCCTCTTCTACCGACGCCTACTCACCGAATGACGGTTCCTTTAAATGACGTCATCCAAGATGCTGTCCGTCGAATTCCGATTGGCTGATAGAATTCTATCAGCCAATCGGAATTAAGGTAGGAAAATTCTGATTGGCTAATGGAATCAGCCAATCAGATTCAAGTTCAATCCGATTGGCTGATTGGATCAGCCAATCAGATTGAGCTTGCATTCTATTGACTGTTCCGATCAGCCAATAGAATGCAAGCTCAATCTGATTGGCTGATCCAATCAGCCAATCGGATTGAACTTGAATCTGATTGGCTGATTCCATCAGCCAATCAGAATTTTCCTACCTTAATTCCGATTGGCTGATAGAATCCTATCAGCCAATCGGAATTCGAGGGACGCCATCTTGGATGATGTCATTTAAAGGAACCGTCATTCGTCGGGTAGTCGTCGGTGAAGATGGATGTTCCGCGTCGGCGGGATGAACTACATGGATCAGGGAAAAAAAAAGATTGAAGATGCCGCTTGATAGAAGACTTCAGTCGGATCATGGACCTCTTCAGCTCCCGCTTGGATGAAGACTTCAGCCGGATCATGGACATCTGCAGCCCCCGCTAGGGCCAAGACTTCAGCCGGATCATGGACATCTTCAGCCCCCCGCTTGGACTTGGATCAAGACATCGGAGCCTGGACGGATCGCTGATACCCGGTGTGGTGAAGATAAGGTAGGAAGATCTTCAGGGGCTTAGTGTTAGGTTTATTTAAGGGGGGTTTGGGTTAGATTAGGGGTATGTAGGTGGTGGGTTGTAATGTTGGGGGGGGGGTATTGTATGTTTTTTTTTTACAGGCAAAAGAGCTGAATTCTTTGGGGCATGCCCCGCAAAGGGCCCTTTTCAGGGCTGGTAAGGTAAAAGAGCTTTTCTATTTTAATTTTATAATAGGGTAGGGCATTTTTTTATTTTGGGGGTCTTTGTTATTTTATTATGGGGCTGAGAGTAGGTGTAATTAGTTTAAAATTGTTGTAATATTTTTCTAATGTTTGTAAATATTTTTTTATTTTTTGCAACTTAGTTCTTTTTTATTTTTTGTACTTTAGTTAGTTTATTTAATTGTATTTATTCGTAGGTATTGTATTTAACTAATTTATTGATAGTGTAGTGTTAGGTTTAATTGTAGATAATTGTAGGTATTTTATTTAATTAATTTATTGATAGTGTAGTGTTAGGTTTAATTGTAGATAATTGTAGGTAGTTTATTTAATTTATTTATTGATAGTGTAGTGTTAGGTTTAATTGTAACTTAGGTTTGGATTTATTTTACAGGTAATTTTGTAATTATTTTAACAAGGTAACTATTAAATAGTTATTAACTATTTAATAGCTATTGTACCTGGTTAAAATAAATACAAAGTTGCCTGTAAAATAAATATTAATCCTAAAATAGCTACAATATAATTATAATTTATATTGTAGCTATATTAGGGTTTATTTTACAGGTAAGTATTTAGCTTTAAATAGGAATAATTTATTTAATAAGAGTTAATTTATTTAGTTAGATTTAAATTATATTTAACTTAGGGGGGTGTTAGTGTTAGGGTTAGACTTAGCTTTAGGAGTTAATACATTTATTATAGTAGCGGTGCGGTCCGGTCGGCAGATTAGGGGTTAATTATTGTAGGTAGGTGGAGGCGACGTTGGGGCGGCAGATTATTGGTTAATAAATATAATATAGGGGTCAGCTGTGTTAGGGGCAGCAGATTAGGGGTACATAGGTATAATGTAGGTTGCGGCGGTGTACGGAGCGGCAGATTAGGGGTTAATAATAATTGTAACTTAGGTTAGGATTTATTTTACAGGTCATTTTGTAATTATTTTAACTAGGTAGCTATTAAATAGTTATTAACTATTTAATAGCTATTGTACCTGGTTAAAATAAATACAAAGTTGCCTGTAAAATAAATATAAATAATTATAATTTATATTGTAGCTATATTAGGGTTTATTTTACAGGTAAGTATTTAGCTTTAAATAGGAATAATTTATTTAATAAGAGTTAATTTATTTCGTTAGATGTAAATTATATTTAACTTAGGGGGGTGTTAGTGTTAGGGTTAGACTTAGCTTTAGGGGTTAATACATTTATTAGAGTAGCGGTGAGATCCGGTCGGCATATTAGGGGTTAATTATTGTAGGTAGGTGGAAGCGACGTTGGGGGCGGCAGATTAGGGGTTAATACATATAATATAGGGGTCGGTGGTGTTAGGGGCAGCAGATTAGGGGTACACAGGGATAACGTAGGTTGCGGCGGTGTACGGAGCGGCAGATTAGGGGTTAATAATAATATGCAGGGGTCAGCGATAGCGGGGGTGGCAGATTAGGGGTTAATAAATATAATATGGGGTTGCCGGTGTTAGGGGCAGCAGATTAGGGGTACATAGGGATAACGTAGGTTGTGGCGGTGTACGGAGCTGCAGATTAGGGGTTAATAATAATATGCACGGGTCAGCGATAGCGGGGGCGGCAGATTAGGGGTTAATAAGTGTAAGGTTAGGGGTGTTTAGACTCGGCGTACATGTTAGGGTGTTAGGTGCAGACTTAGGAAGTGTTTCCCCATAGGAAACAATGGGGCTGCGTTAGGAGCTTAATGCTGCTTTTTTTTTTCAGCTCAAACTGCCCCATTGTTTTCTATGGGGGAATCGTGCATGAGCACGTTTTTGAAGCTGGCCGCGTCCGTAAGCAACGCTGGTATTTAGAGTTGCAGTGGCGGTAAATATGCTCTACGCTCCCTTTTTTGGAGCCTAACGCAGCCATTCTGTGAACTCTAAATACCAGCGGTATTTAAAAGGTGCAGGGGAAAAAAAGCACGCGTAGCTAACGCACCCCTTTGGCCGCAGAACTCTAAATCTAGCCGATAGTGTTTTTTAAACACATTCAGCTAGATTACGAGTTTTGCGTTATGACTCAAAAAGTATCGTTATGGCTCATAAGGATGCTTTTTCCCTAGCGCCGCTATTACAAGTCTTGTCAGAATAGGTGTACTGCACACCTTTTTGGCTGTCATGCAACATCAGTACCGCACTTTTAAAAAAGTCCTTTTTTAATGGGACTTCCATAGCACCGGTATTCTGAGTTTGCCTGGGAGGCCAAAAAGTGAGCGGTACAGCCTAAAATGACAAGATCTGTACCGCCATCCGTAATTTTTATGCTACAAAGCTGTACCATAAAACTCAGAACTAAACTGCTACAAAGTACACTAAACACCCATAAATTGCCTATTAACCCCTAAACCGAGGCCCTCCCGCATCGCAAACACTAAAATAAAATTATTAACCCCTAATCTGCCGTTAAGGACATCACCGCCACTTAAAAAATGTATTAACCCCTATTCCGCTGCTCCCCGACATCGTCTCCACTATAATAAACCTATTAACCCCTAAACCGCAAGCCTCAAACAACAAAATATACTAAATTAAACTATTAACCCCTAAACATCTGGCCTCCCACATCACTACATAAATATATTAACCCCTAAACCTAACCCTAACCCTAACATAACCCTAAGCCTAAGTCTAACCCTAAACCTAACACACCTTAACTTAAATATAATTAAATAAATCTAAATAAAACTTACAATTATTACCTAAATAATTCCTATTTAAAACTAAATACTTACCTATAAAATAAAACCTAAGCTAGCTACAATATAACTAATAGTTACATTGTAGTTAGCTTAGGTTTTATTTTTATTTCACATGTAAGTTTGTATTTATTTTAACTTGGTAGACTAGTTAGTAAATAGTTATTAACTATTTACTAACTACCTAGCTAAAATACAAACTTACCTTACACTAAAACCTAACACTACAATCAAATAAAATAAATTAAATTAATCAAATACAATTATCTAAATTACAAAAAATCCCCACTAACAAAACACACAAAATAATTACTCCTAATCTAATAGCCCTATCAAAATAAAAAAAAAAACCTAGCCTACACTAAACTGCCAATGGCCCTTAAAAGGGCCTTTTGCAGGGCATTGTCCCAAAGAAATCAGCTCTTTTACCTGTAAAAAATATACAAACAACCCCCAACAGTAAAACCCACCACCCACACAACCAAACCCCACAAATAAAAACATCTCAATAAACCTAAGCTAACCATTGCACTGAATAGGGTATTTGGATTGGCATTGCCCTTAAAAGGGCATTTAGCTCTTTTACATTGCCCAAACCCTAAGCTAAAAATAAAACCCACCCAATAAACCCTTAAAAAAACCTAACACTAACCCCTGACAATCCACTTACAGTTTTCGAAGACCGGACATCCATCCTCATTCAGCCGGCAGAAGTCTTCATCCAAGTGGACCGCCGGTAAATTAAGTTTCCCTTTAAGTGACGTCATCCAAGATGGCGTCCCTTACATTCCGATTGGCTTTCTATCAGCCAATTGGAATTAAAGGGGAAAAATAGGATTGAGCTTTCATCCTATGCCCACTTGGATGAAGACTTCTGCCGGCTGGATGAGGATACATGTCCAGTCTTCGAAAACTGTAAGTGGGGAAGGGAAACTTCATTTACCAGCGGCGATCATAAGAAGAAGATGCTCCGCACCGGATGTCTAGAAGATGGACCCGCTCCACAGCAGATGGATGAAGATAGAAGATGCCGTCTAGATGAAGACTTCTTCCCCGCTTGGATGAAGACTTACGCCTGCTTCGATGAGGACTTCTGCCCGCTTGGATGAAGACTTCTGCCGGCTGGATGAGGATGGATGTCTGGTCTTTGAAAATTGTAAGTGGATTGTCAGGGGTTAGTGTTAGGTTTTTTTTAAGGGTTTATTGGGTGGGTTTTATTTTTAGCTTAGGGTTTGGGCAATGTAAAAGAGCTAAATGCCCTTTTAAGGGCAATGCCCATCCAAATGCCCTTTTCAGGGCAATGGTTAGCTTAGGTTTCATTAGGTTTTTATTTAGGGGGTTTGGCTGTGTGGGTGGTGGGTTTAATTTATTTTATTGTAATGTTAGTTTTTAGTTTAAGGCAGGTTAGGTTTTATTTTAAGGTAAGTTTGTATTTATTTTAACTAGGTAGCTAGTAAATAGTTAATAACTATTTAATAACTAGTCTACCCAGTTAAAATAAATACAAACTTACCTGTGAAATAAAAAATAAAACCTAAGATAGCTACAATATAACTATTAGTTATATTGTAGCTAGCTTAGGTTTTATTTTACAGGTAAGTATTTAGTTTTAAATAGGAATTATTTAGGTAATAATTGTTTTAGATTTATTTTAATTATATTTAATTTAGGGGGTGTTAGGGTTAGGGTTACGTTAGGTTTAGGTTCAGGGGTTAATGTATTTATGTAGTGTTTGTGATGTGTGAGGCCAGATGTTAAGAGGTTAATAACTTTAGTATAGTGGCGGCGGCAGATTAGGGGTTAATAACTGTAATGTAGGTGGCAGCAATGTTAGGGCCAGCAGATTATGGGTTAATAACTGTAATGTAGGTGGCGGCGATGTTGGGGGCGGCAGATTAGGGGTTAATAACTGTAATGTAGATGGCGGCGATGTCGGGGGAGGCAGATTAGGGGTGTTTAGACGTGGTTTTTATGTTAGGTTTAAACGTAACTTTTTCTTTCCCCATAGACATCAATGGGTCTGCGTTACATAGCTTTTCATTACATGATTGCAGGTATTAGGCATTTTCTTTAGCCGACTCTCCCCATTGATGTCTATGGGGAAATCGTGCACGAGCACGTAAAAGCAGCGCTTGTATTTGGGTAAGGTATGGAGCTCAATGCCACCATATTGCCCGCCCAAGCCGGGTTTTTCAAAACCTGTAATAGCAGCGCTATGAAAGGTGAGTGATGAAAATAACATGCACAAAATTAGCGAGCAGCCATAATGCCATAACTTGTAATCTAGCTCTAGATAGTGCATGTGCACAAGTTATGTCCGTTTGTTAGATGTGATTAGGATATCTATAGTCCAATCTTAAAGTGGAATCCATGCTAATCCTTGATAATTTTTAAAGGATGATAGGAATTTATTTCAAATGCATTTGTTTTTACTATGCATAGCTGTAAGGTACCTTGTAGATCGTAAGCAACCATACTGCTTTAAAGGCTGAGGCTTCCTTGTCACGTGACTACTAGATGTTCAATCCAGATTGCTCAATCATGGGAGGTTATTTTCTTCTAAAGTGGTCTTGTTAGATACAGTGTATCAGATGTGTGAGAGCAGTTAACCTCTGTATGTCTGTATAGTGAAGTACACTCGCAGTCAAGTACTCTCACAGGTGATTTCAGCTTTCCAGTTGATTTGTGGCTCCCTTACTGCTCGCTGTTGTGGCTTCTTTACTGCTCACTGTTGTAACAACATCTAGGGAAAGTTCAATAAAGCTATGAGGAGAAACATATGTGTGCTGTATTCAAAAGTGCTACGACAGGGTATTAAGCATAGATTTAATACTCATTTAGTACAAGGTATAACTTGCACCTGTCCAGCTCCTGTAGCAGATATGCCTCTGGTGGATTAGTGATCAAAATCTACGTGTTTCAGCAGCATTACCTGGCTTTATCAAGATGATCACTAACTGAACTAATGGTTCCTTTATACCCTTCAAAATGGTGCTGGCTTTCTGATTGATTGGGATCTTCTCCAATCATTGAGTGGTTTCATATTTGCATGTTTGTGATTGGTTGCACATTTCTTGTAATTTGATTCTTGTCCACTGAGGGGTTTGGTTTCCTTAGAAACTTGATGTGATTGTGGGATTTTTTGACAAGCTGTGAAACCAGTCATAGTGGGAGGTTTTTGTTCCAGGTTATACACCTCCTATCCCCGAGATCGTGCCGTAGATCTCAATCAGGATCACTTGTGGAACACTGCAAAATCACAACCCATAGAATTTTTTTTTTTTTTTTGGGACATTACTTACTGTTTATTGGCTGAATTGTATGTGATAATATCCAACTACTTGTTTTTTTACGAAACTATATGTGGAAATTGATTGTATATATTAGATCACTCCCCATTAGAGGTTAACAGCACTTTTCTATTCCCTTGTGCACTTCTTTTTTGTTCAGTTTCTGAACAGAAGCAGTGACCTGTTTATGGGGTAATGAGTACTAATATAGAATTAGAAATTGAAATAGAAAATACCTAAATGTCTGGAAAGTTTGGAGATAATGATAACAGATCTTTAAGACCGAGATCGATCAATTTATTAGGAAAAGAAACAAAAAAAGTTACTTCTAATTACTCTTTAAGCTTATCTAGAAAATTATAAAAACTATTAACTAAAGATGCCAAAGAGTGGCAAGATTTTATACTTTTAGATAATTATGTATTACACAACGTTATACCCAGACGATTGCAAATTTTTTAAGTTTTCAGCTTTTAATTTAGATGAAGATGAATATCAGACAGAATATGAATCAATCCTCCATAATTGTTCAATAGCACTAATTAAATTGCTAATTAAATATACAGAACATAATTTAGAGGTTTTAAAGGCAGAGATCGATTCAACTATTGAAAAGGTACAACCATTTCAAAATGTGAACAAATGGAAAAACCTTAATACTAACACCCAGTTAAGGGTAAATACACTCACTAAAGAATTGAAAGCCATTAAGACTAAACAATTAAACAGAGATTTGGAGGAATGGAGCCGGGTCTCTTCCTAACTAACTGTCCATCTTCTACATGAAACGTTACTGTTCAGGTTTTTTTATAGTTCCACTTTTCCTATTACTTACCCTACTGACTATATAAGCTGAGAGTTGGAGAGTGACAATGCGGATTGTGTTACCCAAAGCCTTCCTAGCCCTCTATGGGCTTATGAAAATGTATTAATCCCTCATCTATAGCATCTCACTAACAGTGGGAACACTCACTAAAGGAAAATATTAGCTTACTCTCTACATGTGGGCTAGACGTAAATAACAACTGTCTTTTATTTTTCACAGCTTTATTTTGACTTAAATTTGTTGTCTGCAATTGTATTTACTTATTATATTCTGTTTGCCTGTTGCACCATGTATTAGAGATATTTGGAGGTTACTGAGATCAGATATTCTTATACCTGCCATTTATTAAGTTATATAGTACTATATCACTTGAACCACCTATGCTAAAGCAAGCCACGCTGCAGAATCTGGCTTTAAAATTAACATTCCTTCTTAGAAGATGCAATCGCCATTTTCCACCACTGGGGGGAGTCACAGTTTGGTTATCAATTGCCCACCATCACTTTATGTGCTTTTATAGTTTACTTTTTTTTATTACTCTTATCCCCTCCACGACTCCCAGCCCAGTATGTATGGAGCTGCTTTACCTAGGCTCACTGCATATCTCTATATGCATATAGGCTATGATCAGATTGATGTGCTTATCCAATATCTTGAAAACATTCATGCTGTTAAGCTCTATTATCATTATGCACATGCTCCCAGGTTAATTGTGTCTGTTTGGAAGGCTAGTTAAAGTAGATTATATTAGTTTGGATGTTTCAAACGATAACATCTATATCTTTGGGGTTTGTGTGATTAACAAAATATGATTCTCCCCTATAGCACATTATTCTCCCTATATATTATTATCTATAAGTTAACCACCTAACCTTTAGATTTTTTTTTTAAATAACCTACATGTCATTACACACAATGCTGAATTAAGTGCTAACATTCCCATTGGAGTAATCTTAGCCACAGAAGTGGTTTACCGGTGCTATCTTATATCACTGTTAGTATTTTATTTATTTAGTGACTCATTATCAGTGTTAACTGCTACATTAAACCCTAGTGTTAGTTCTAAACTGAAGAGGAGCTTGCAATAAGTCTCCATGAAGATTGGTTTGCTTATACGCGGCTTTCCATCTTATTCTATTTTAGTGATGTGCGACATGTTTATATATATATATATATATATATATATATATTTCTCAGATAATAACCCTATATTATGAATGCAGTATCATATGTTATGGCTTAAATTTGTTAAAACTATTTTTTAGTCTTAACCCTAAACTATGTCACGCTGTTTAAAATTCAGCCCTACCTTGTTCTATACATAGTCACCTGCTTCTCTTGTATAGCTGAGTAATACATAGGTTACGTTGTAAACCTAGCTTATCTCTATTATATTTATGTGGACAACGGGATATACTTGTACATGGTATACAAGGTTCGTGAGGCGGGCAGATACTATTCATGGGTGAGGAACTCCAACTGTACTCTACTGAGATAAATACTATATTGGGGTTGTAGAGCAATGTCGCTAGGATGTTAGCAAATTTAATCCTATTATTAATGTTTGCTGTCTGTATGCACACACATTAGAGCCTTGTTCATTGCAATGAAATTGCTATCAGTTGATTTGGTACTACTCTCCTATTATGATACCATTACCCGCTTGTTAAGTATACCTGTTATTATGATCTAGCTCCCAGGCTGCCTATACTTTTTCCCCTGTGTCTATATACACAATACAGGGAGTGCAGAATTATTAGGCAAGTTGTATTTTTGAGGATTAATTTTATTATTGAACAACAACCATGTTCTCAATGAACCCAAAAAACTCATTAATATCAAAGCTGAATAGTTTTTGAAGTAATTTTAAGTTTGTCTTTAGTTATAGCTATTTTAGGGGGATATCTGTGTGTGCAGGTGACTATTACTGTGCATAATTATTAGGCAACTTAACAAAAAACAAATATATACCCATTTCAATTATTTATTTTTACCAGTGAAACCAATATAACATCTCAACATTCACAAATATACATTTCTGACATTCAAAAACAAAACAAAAACAAATCAGTGACCAATATAGCCACCTTTCTTTGCAAGGACACTCAAAAGCCTGCCATCCATGGATTCTGTCAGTGTTTTGATCTGTTCACCATCAACATTGCGTGCAGCAGCAACCACAGCCTCCCAGACACTGTTCAGAGAGGTGTACTGTTTTCCCTCCTTGTAAATCTCACATTTGATGATGGACCAAAGGTTCTCAATGGGGTTCAGATCAGGTGAACAAGGAGGCCATGTCATTAGATTTTCTTCTTTTATACCCTTTCTTGCCAGCCACGCTGTGGAGTACTTGGACGTGTGTGATGGAGCATTGTCCTGCATGAAAATCATGTTTTTCTTGAAGGATGCAGACTTCTTCCTGTACCACTGCTTGAAGAAGGTGTCTTCCAGAAACTGGCAGTAGGACTGGGAGTTGAGCTTGACTCCATCCTCAACCCGAAAAGGCCCCACAAGCTCATCTTTGATGATACCAGCCCAAACCAGTACTCCACCTCCACCTTGCTGGCGTCTGAGTCGGACTGGAGCTCTCTGCCCATTACCAATCAAGCCACGGGCCCATCCATCTGGCCCATCAAGACTCACTCTAATTTCATCAGTCCATAAAACCTTAGAAAAATCAGTCTTGAGATATTTCTTGGCCCAGTCTTGACGTTTCAGCTTGTGTGTCTTGTTCAGTGGTGGTCGTCTTTCAGCCTTTCTTACCTTGGCCATGTCTCTGAGTATTGCACACCTTGTGCTTTTGGGCACTCCAGTGATGTTGCAGCTCTGAAATATGGCCAAACTGGTGGCAAGTGGCATCTTGGCAGCTGCACGCTTGACTTTTCTCAGTTCATGGGCAGTTATTTTGCGCCTTGGTTTTTCCACACGCTTCTTGCGACCCTGTTGACTATTTTGAATGAAACGCTTGATTGTTCGATGATCACGCTTCAGAAGCTTTGCAATTTTAAGAGTGCTGCATCCCTCTGCAACATATCTCACTATTTTTGACTTTTCTGAGCCTGTCAAGTCCTTCTTTTGACCCATTTTGCCAAAGGAAAGGAAGTTGCCTAATAATTATGTACACCTGATATAGGGTGCTGATGTCATTTGACCACACCCCTTCTCATTATAGAGATGCACATCACCTAATATGCTTAATTGGTAGTAGGCTTTCAAGCCTATATAGCTTGGAGTAAGACAACATGCATAAAGAGGATGCTGTGGTCAAAATACTCATTTGCCTAATAATTCTGCACTCCCTGTATACCTATACACAGAATATGATTAATGTATTAATGTCTTAATCACTAGCTAAATTAGGGGGCAATAATTGCTACTCAGTTAGGATATTTAGTGATATCTACATATCTTGAAAAGCAGTAAATATTAAATATGGATCTGGCGCTCTAGTCCCTATAATGCTGACTGCCTAAAGATGACATATTACATTTTAAATCGATTTATTTAGGGGTTGATTCCAAGATATGCCTCACTTTATCATATGGCTATAGACAAACCATGCCTTGTTACTGGGGAATGTGTGATGCTGTACCTACAGGTTGTAATCCAGGAATAGTTGATCACTAAGACCTATCTAATTTCTCATGATTGTTTGCACACCTGTCTTAGGGTATAGGGCCCATACCTGTGTGATATGGTTTAATTGCTTGACAAAGTTGAATACGAACCCACATTCAGTTTGATCCTGGTATACCTGCATTTTGGCTCTTAGTTTAAACAGACACTATTGATAACGGAACTGCAGACCTTTTACTTTAGGCATCCTAATTCCACAGTGCTACAGTTTTCTTTTCATTTTCTCTGCTTGGGAGAGTGGGCTGGTGTGTAACATAGGGGGCAAATGTATAATTTGCTGCTGTGGCCATTAACATACCTTGACTCAAAGATTATTGTAAAGCCTCTGACATGCTTTTAAAGCAGGTTGGACCTGCGTTCATCCTATAATGTAAGGCCTTACCAGGCGCCATATAAGGAATAAACCACATACAGCCTGCCAATTCTGAGAACATCAACCCTGAAGCCCCCATGTCCCAGGTATTACTTTAGTTCAATGCATACCTAGCTTATTCCTATTCTTCCCCCATATGTTCTTAACATATGCAAATTACCCCCCCCCACATAATATTCCTCCTATACCAGGAGGGTTAAATATGGGGTTTATCTTGACTATACCACACCCTAACTATTCTCCTTATAAGTATATCCTGCAGTACAACATAATATTGTCCTTATTTTCCTTCCCTAACCTAGCAGGATTGTCTAGCATTTTTGTTTACAAATTATATCCAATGCAATGTACCTACATATTTTATTATATAACTTAAACATAGGAAAGAATGTTAAAAAGAGGTTCAAACTTTAATATGTACTATATCATGTATGCTGTTCTCAATTTTTTATCAAGATATGTTCACAATGTAACAGTCAGCAATAGGTCATTTCTTATATTCGTTGTACATGATTATATCATTGTATTTGTTAAAAAACCTTAATAAAAATATATATTAAAAAAAAACAAACAAAAAAACAGAGATTTGGAGGACTATAAGAATGACCAGTTTTATACATACAAAAAACAGACCCCTGAGTTAGTAAATAAAACTGAGAACCAGGGAAATTATAAACCAAATCACTATACACCTAAGAAAGCAAATACTGTGTACAATAAAAATAAACAGGTCGAACATAAGAAATGGGGCAATAATGTAGAAATACAGAATTCTATTACAACATCAAATAGATTTGAACCTCTTAGAAACTCTGAGGTTAAATATCCACATTGGCAGAAACAAGGACCTAAAATAGGCCACCCACATTGGTATAATCAGGGAGCAAGACTTAAAGAAAATAAGCAATTAAACAGGAATTATAATACTGGAAAAAACTTCCAAAATCATTTTGAAAACCATAATAGGAGGGAACTTTGAATACTGGTTACAATAAAAATAAAAACAATCAAATAAATAAGCCACATTTTTTAGGGACTCCTCCATGGAGACAAATACAACCAAGAGGGACACAAGTGAAAAGTGGACAGATAGGGGAAAACAAATACCCACCACAGAGATAACAAGAAACCTAAAAAGACCACTAGAAGATATAAAGAGAATAGAGGTGGAAGGAAACTTAGAGAAAAAAGAGAGAAAAAAGATGGAATTAGAAAAAAGCATGAAATTAATTTCTAATCTATAAGATCGGTCATTCTCCCTAGAGCAAATTCTGTTTCTAGCAAAGGGTTTTAATTATGCACCACACATTTTACCAAATTAATTCGACCTATATAAAGATGTACAATGTTACATTAGAAACATTACATTAAAATATAATTTTGGTAGTTTCCAACTCAAAAGGGAAGAATTACATTTAACCAATGAAGATATGTATACTATTACAGCACTGGAAGAACTAGAGATAAATAATGAGAATATAGATACAGAATTGGATATAGACAAAATAGAACTATTGAACTTTAAAACTTGTGAGGAGCATGAGTTAAAAATCCAACACTGTTCCTTAAAAAAGAAAATCTATCTTCTATCCCATAACTTATAATTTAAATTGGAGAGAATGAGGGGCCCTAAGGAATCTAAGGCAAGATACAAACTTTATTTTTAGGGCAGCTGACAAAGTTAGGGGGATAGTGGTTCAGAATAGAGGAGACTATCTAGAGGAGGCCTATAATCTAAATGATAAAACAACTTACTCTAACTTTTAATCCTAGCGATAAATATAAGAGTGAATTGATGGATTTGTTGATAGAAGCCAAAAACGCAGGTATTCTGAACCAGACAGAATTTGATTATGTTTATGAACCACAACCGAAAATAGCTTGCTTCTTTCATCTGCCGAAGGTGCATCAAAATAGTGAAAGACCTCCAGGCAGACGGTAGTCTTGGGTATCGGTTCACTATGCGATAATGTTGAAATATATAGATCCCTATTTACAACCCCTAGTACAAAAAACCAAAGCATATTTGAGAGATACAATTGACACAATCAATAAATTGGAATCCCTAAAATGGGAAGACAACTATATATGGGTTACATGCAACGTATCAGCCCTATACGCATATCCCATGAAAAGGCATAATGAGGGAGGGAGCAGAATGTAATAAAAGTGACCTATCAGAAGCCCAAATAAAGTTCATTATTGACTCAATAAATTTTATCTTAAAGGGACATTATACACTCATTTTTTCTTTGCATAAATGTTTTGTAGATAATCTATTTATATAGCCCATAAAGTTTTTTTTTTAAAATTAATGTATAGTTTTGCTTATTTTTAAATAACATTGCTCTGATTTTCAGACTCCTAACCAAGCCCCAAAGTTTTATGTGAATACGCTCGACTACCTACTCCAGCTTGCTCCTGTTTGTGTAAAGGGTCTTTTCATATGCAAAAGAAGGGGGAGGGGGGGGGGGAGTGTCTTATTTGCCACTTGCAGTGGGCTTTCCAGCTACCTTTTCAACAGAGCCAAACTGACAGCTTCTAAGTAAGTTTTTAAACAGTTTTATACTGGATTTTTATATCAGTATCTGTGCATATTATTCTTTATAGTAGTGTCTATAACATGCAGTTATATGAAAATGAGTGTATACTGTCCCTTTAACACATAACTATTTTGAATTTAAAGGGGTCTATTACAGACAAATACAGGGGACAGCAATGGGGAAAACCTTTGCCCCATCATATGCTATACTGTGTATGTCAAGTTTTGAAAATAATCATATTTGGGAAGACAATCCATATAGTACAAATATTGTAAAGTACTTCTGGTATATTGATGATATCTGGCATGGAAAGGTAGAAGAGGTTGATGATTTCTTGACATATATGAATAGGAATGACTACAATCTGATATTCACTTGTAATCATTCAGCTACCTCTATCGACTTCCTAGACCTGACCTTATTTCATAATACTACTGATCATAATGTAGCAGTAAAGAATTTTAGAAAAGGAACTGATAGGAATGGCCTTTTAAATGCTAATAGCAGACACTTAAAACAGGGGAAAATAGCAATGCAACTGGCCAATACCAACATATAAAATGAAATTGTACCTTAAATGAAGATTACGAAAAAGAATCAGAGATTCTGTTTACCAAATTTAAAGATAAAGGCTACAGTGAGGATCTACTAAGAAAAACAAAAGGGAAAGTTGGTCTCATGGATAGGAAATCACTCATAGAGGTAAAGAAAATAAAGAGCACAAAGATATGATAGATAAACTACCAAAATTCATTATAAAATATAGTGTTCAACATCATAACATCTGGAAAATTATGAAGAAACACTGGCCGGTTACTTTGCAAGATCAAGTACTGAAAAAAGTTTTGGGGAAAAAAACAGAAGTGAGATTTAGAAAAACAAAGATTTGAAAAATATGCTAGCACCCACCAAACTTAGAAAAACCATCACCACCCAATTGAACCCATTTGACTTGTGGAAAGTTGGAAAGGGTGTGTTTAAATGTAAACCCCAAGGAGAATTTATGAACTATGATGGTTCAAAGAAATACACATGCAAAAGTAGGTGTACTTGTGACTCTGTGTACGTAGTATATCAACTTAAGTGTAGCTGTAATTTAATTTATGTTGGTAGAACAAAAATAAAAATAAAATACAGATCTAGGGAACATCTAACTAACATTGAAAATGAATTAGAACAACATAGTGTCTCTAAACACTTTAAAGACAAACATAATAAAAACAATGATACTTCGGAGGTTAAAATTGTAGAGTGGGTTCTCACAAATACATGGGAAACCAACAAGCTACTAAGATTAAGACAAAGGCAAACCTTTTGGATAAGGGAACTGAATTACCTACAACCCAGAGGTTTAAGTGTAGACATCGACATTCAAGCTTAATTAGTATATGTCGGTGTATTATTTTTAACTTCAATATAGAGTTAAAATGTCAAAATATGAAAATAGGATAGGGAGTGATCTCTATAGAGATATATATATGCATATTGTATAGTGTTTTAGGTCTTTTTTGTAAACTCTGCTTATTTTGTTTATTTTTATATGTTAGGTATTTAAATTATGCTACAGTCCTTAGTGAGTGCTATCTGCCTTATCTCATGTCAGAAGTTAAAATGGGAACTTGTATGAAATCTTATATGCAATATCATTGGATATGACATGTTTTAATCTATATCCATTATACCAAAATATTTTTATGAAATATATGAACTTATTACCCAGCAAATGACACTTTATATTATGTTGTATTATTTTATCAAATTATTTTTATTTATGAAAATGAGATTTTTAAAAATTGGATCTGGGGGGGGGGGGGGGGGGGCGGCGCTAACTAGCAGAGAGAGCAGATGTGTTTGTCTGCGGCTCTGCTACCAAAGTTAAATTTTAACTAATAATTGTACTTATTTTTTTTATCCTTTATTTTATCCCTCACAACCACTACCCATATCACTTTAAGAATCTCTGGAACATTTCTGCATTGAGAGTCTGGAATCGTTGAGCTGTCTTTCACAGGGAGCTTGGGGCTCTCCTTAGCAGCTCTTCTCGGCAGCACTGCACAGTCGGTTATTCGGAAGTGATTGATAGCCTGCCTCACCAGGCTTTGTCTGCAGGCTTCATTGAGAGCTCCTGAGCCAGGAGAGGAGTAAGGTAATTCTCTCAGTGTGTGCCCCTGGTGTCACCTCCAATACAGCAGTTGCCCATTTTATGTACAGCCCGATTGGATGGCCACACTCCGATACTACATTTAGCAGGGGGAATCCTTGGCCATATAGATCCCTGTGTCTGAGGGAGAAGCTTTTACTTTTGGCGCGAGTTGCCATTTTATTTAGCTTAGTAAGTCCGCAAATCCTCTGGCCTACACCGGCATACATCCCTTAATGTCCTGCACTTTCCTGGGCTCTTACTTGATATAACATAGATATGAGACAGCTGATGGGGATTTAGAGGAGGTTTTCTGTACCCAAAGTTGAAAGACATTAAGACTCCTAGCCTCTGCTTGTCATCTCAGGGATTTGCAATTGCCTTATCAGTTATACCATCTGAAATATATGCTTCATGTTTGACATTTGTAATTAACAGACTTATGGATCCAGGAAGCTATTTGTAAATCTACTTTTCTACTACACCTCCCCTGCCGGTGCCTTAAGAACAATCTTATTTACATTAATACTCCAGCAAGTGCATACCCACCTACCTACACACTGCACGTTTTACTTTTGGGCTCTCTTAACTGACTCCTCTCCTCCCTTTCCTGCTGGCACACTTGCCTGTGGGTCATATCCTCATACCCTGACCCACATCGCTCTGTGGGAGCACTTCCCCAGGATAGGAGGTCTAACCATTTGTTTTCAGGCCGCTGGCCTCACCATTACAATCCTTTTTCACCCTGCTTACATTAAATATTTGATTGTGCTGGAGTAGGTCTCCCAACCACGGGGTACTGGGCACACTCTCCCCTTCAAATATAATCTAATATCTCTTGGAATCTGTCACCAGCAAGGATTATTTCCTGTTTTGAGTAATAACTATCCACCACTCAATATGGCACATTCTCAAAAGAAAAAACAGAAACATACGAACAACCCTAAGAGGAACCTAGTGGATCATTTCAACAGTAAAATTCTGCAAGATCAGGAGGGTTCTGATGACAATTCTAGGGAATCTATATCCTCACTTAAAGGCACTCATAAAGTGGATTACCACTCTATAGATAGATCTATGTCCTCACATTCATCCATAATGGAGTCTATTAAGGCCTTATCAGATAAAATGGACACACATCACACATCCTTAAAGCAAGACCTTGAGAATTCTGTAATAGAGCTAAAAAGGGACATATCTTCCTTGGGTGAACGTACAGATACCCTTGAGCGAAAGCATGAGGACCTTGCAGTAGATCACGCAAACTTGTTGTCCTATACCCAATCCTTATCTGAGATGATAACAGACCTGGAGTCTAAACTGGCTGACCTTGAGGACAGATCACATTGCCATAATATTAGAATTTGAGGAATACCGGAGGATGTAGGATCTACTGATCTTCTTAATTTCCTATTAGGCCTGTTTAAGGAACTTTTGGTATCTCTGCAAGATCATGATTCCCTTATTGATAGAGCCCATAGAGCTCTTCATCCACGAAGTTCCAATTCGGGCACTCCAATAGATGTCATCATTCGCTTGCACTATTATACCTTTAAAGAGAAGTTATTAAGGGAGTGATACCTAAATAAAAATCTAAAGGAACCCAATCAAGCAATACAGATCTTCCCTGATCTCTCGGCGCACACACTGGCGAAGAGGCGATCCTTCCAACAGATCACACAGTCCCTCCGGAAGAAGAATGTCAAATATCGGTGGGGTTTTCCTGTGAAAGTTCTCTTTCAGTATGACGACCATTCGTATATCATTTCCACACCCGAGCAGGGGATGAAACTTCTTGACTCTCTGGGCCTGTCTTCTTCTTTGGAACTAAATGGTAGACCTGCAGATAGCTCCAGGCAACTCAACACTGCTGCTCCAGTGTGGCAACCTTTACCTTAAAGGTCTCAACAACAACCCAAGAGGAAAGACAAACTGGAACCTAGTGATATTTTTTGATCCATTACCCTCTGACCAATCGAACATCTAACACAGTGATTCTTTCCCATTCCGGGGACGCCCTCAGGGACTTAGGTCCACTTGTATCCTTCTATTATGCAAACCTTTTTTTTTTTTTTTTTCATGTTCACTGTTTCTTTTGTTTGGTCCTAATTTTTCCTTTGCAGAGACTAATAGATGTACAGGCTCCTCTAGGAGTGCTGTTTTGAAGAAATGACTGCTTATAGAACATTTTATGGACATTAGAATTGGTCAGCGGGTTTTTAGACTTCTTTAAGGGAATAAAATCAGGTTGATTTCCAGCGATGTCTGTCCGCCAGCTCAGAGCAGGCGGACAGGTTATGGAGCAGCGGTCTTTGTGACCGCTGCTTCATAACTGCTGTTTCTGGAGAGCCTGCAGGCTCGCCAGAAACACGGGGCATCAAGCTCCATTCAGAGCTTGATATATATGCCCCAATGTCTTCAAGTATCTACAACCAAAGACAACACCCTGAATATTGAAATCTCTGTTACCTGTGTGGGAAGATTATCCCAATACGAATATTATACAATATCTATGTTTACACCAATCACACTGATACTTTGCCAGATACATTGTGTTCGGTTTATCTGACAGTATAACTACTTAGTTAGGTACACAAATGGTACTGTTGAACTATAACCCTCTCTAGCGATTTATTTTAATTGCACATCCCAGTATTTTAATCCTCCTGTGTTTGTGTGTTTTTGCGTTTTTTCAATAAAAGTTATGTTTGAAAGTGATATGTAGCGAATCATCTTGGCCCTGCCTGCTGCAACATACTTTGATATACCAGACAAATCAGACCTAAATGCCTACACTGAGTGCTTTATGTGTATTCTAGAATGGCTACTATATCCATTCACGTTGCTTTCTAAGTATATTCAATACACAGAACCTCCTACCCTACCTTTTGATTAAGCTAATAAACTAGTATTCTACCTAGGGTGTAGTCATTTCACTATTAGGTAGAACATTGTGTTCAATCAGTCTCTGTGTTAACATGTTGGGACAATAAACTGACCTTAGTTTGTAAGATTCACTTAAGATATCTTTATCATTTATGAAGGCTCTTGCTATTCTAAGGAACAAAACACAGGAACACATTTCTTCTGAAAACAAAACAAACAAATGTTTTTAGCACACAAGCTAAAAAGTGAATCCTTTAACAACGAAAATCAAGAGGCCTTCATGACACACACATATTCATATATTTGATATATGATTCATCTTCTCTTATACCATGCACTCATCACAATCATTCATACATTCAATATACTGTATGATTTAATTACTGCTTATACCACACACTTATCACACTTTTTTAGTGACACACTTTTGCTCCTATTATAACAATTATGATACCGCACAAATTTTGTTTTATTTTGATCTTTAAATGTTATTTGTTTTCTTTTCCTAGCAATTTAGTTACATTTTTTAATTAATAATCGTTTATCTCTGCTCTTCCCCATACGTTCACTGTGTGGTCACGGAAGTTTATCTTTGGTACTGACCAGATCAGATATTAATGAGATTGGTAGGTTTTTATTCTCCCCTCTCTTATTGTGTCTTCAATGTTGGATAACCTTGCTTGTGACATGAATGTACCTATATTTTTGCCATAGCAACAAGAGATTTATATCACATTTTAAAGCTGCTATATTATGAATCATTCTACTGCGAATCGTGTCCTCCAGACGTCACTGCCAGCGGACAGCACACGCTGTCCGCATTTAACATTGCACAAGCATTGTACAAGCAATGCTTGCGCAATGCAGCCCCCTGCTCACTGGCAGCCAATTGCCCACTAGCGTGTTGTCACATTTTAGGTGGCGTGTTGTCACCTTTTAGGTGGCGGAAAGGTTAAGTAGCAGCGGAGATAAGACCACTATTACTTAACTATAATGTCAGGTGAGCTGAAACACAGGGACCCCGAAGCAGCTTTCACAGCTTGATAAATAAGGCCCTATGACTCTTGTGACTAATTCTTTCATTAATACCGTGTTTGTTGCTTTTGCTAAATAATATCTGCAGTAATAACAATATATTACATAGATTACCTCTACAGAAGTTCAGGTAATCCAATAAATTGCAATCCCTTCAACATTTTTCTAGGTTACTTGGCTCCATGCTACATTTTGGACATTATTAATTGAATTTACACACACTGTTAACTGTATTAATTTTAATGACTTTATGTTAGAGGCATTTCATTTTTTTTCAAGCTACATTAAAACCTTGCTTCGAGCTTGTAACATATTGTTTGACATTCTTAATAATAACATTATTTAGCACTAGACATTCCTTTAGTTTAATCAATTCAAATGTATTTTGCAACTGATTTAATTTTATAGTGTATTTTTTTTTTGCATTTGTATGTTTGTATAAGAGCAATATCAATGTTGCTCATAAAGTTTGTTTTAATAATAATTTTGACCTCTCTTTAATCTTCAGTTATTAGCAGTAGAACCTTTCTTGGTATTTGTAAAAATGTGTATTCTAATCAAATCAAAGAGCATTCTGGTTTGGTTAATTTAGTCTGATAAGCTACATATTAAATCCAAAGCCTTTTTAATTTTTTTGTTGTTGAGATTCCTTGGTTCCCATCCTATAGAAAAAAATTCCTCTTGAATATATTTTCACATGACCTTTACCCTTTTTACCATTTTGAAAGCCCATTCTGACGATGGTAGCACACCATATCTATGCTTTTCATGTATCTTTAATTATTTATTCATTTTTATTTTGTTTTATATATATATATATATATATATATATATATAATATATCAAAAATAAGGCACTAAGTGGGAAATTATATACAAAATAAATGAGGGGTTAATAGTAAAAATTGCATTATTTTGCAGTTCAGGAACATGCCTTTGAAAGGCTTCTTGAGCATTCTTTGCTTATCCCTTTTTTGGTTAGCAGGGAAAGCTATAAATGAGCTTATACACTGATCAAACAATCACTGTGTAGATTGTTAAAGTGTTAGACTTCTGAATTCTGGAAAAAGCTTCAACCACTCACAGGAACGGGTAAAACCACAATATCACAATATGAACATGTATTTGTCTAAACATTCAGGGCCAGATAACAAATGGAGCCCTAATAACTGTGCTAGAAATAAGGTTCTGCGCTAACCTAATGAGCACAAAAAGCCAAACTTAGAATATCACATAAGCGTTCACGTTTTCCCCTATAGAAGTCAATGGAGAAGAAAAATATGAAAAAAAATCTAAAACCCTACTCGCGTGTGAAAACAATCCCATATTCTCATGTACCAACATGAAAATATGAATATTATACATGCCAATGTTCCTCACATAGAAGACTATGTCCCATGTATTCATAAATATATATTTCTATATATAGATACAGTATCCCACAAAAGTGAGTACACCCCTCACATTTTTGTAAATAATTTATTATATCTTTTCATGTGACAACACTGAAGAAATGACACTTTGCTACAATGTAAAATAGTGAGTGTACAGCCTATATAACAGTGTACATTTCCTGTCACCTCAAAATAACTCAACATACAGCCATTAATGTCTAAACCAATTGCAAAAAAAGTGAGTAAAGCCCTAAGTGAAAATGTCCAAATTGGGCCCAAAGTGTTAATATTTTGTGTGGCTACCATTATTTCCCAGCACTGCCTTAACCCTCTTGGGCATGGAGTTCATCAGAGCTTCACAGGTTGCCACTGGAGTCCTCTTCCACTCTTCCATGACAACGTCATGGAGCTGGTGGATGTTAGAGACCTTGCGCTCCCACACCTTCCATTTGAGGATGCCCCACAGATGCTCAATAGGGTTTAGGTCTGGAGACATGCTTGGCCAGTCCATCACCTTTAACCTCAGCTTCTTTAGCAAGGCAGTGGTCATCTTGGAGGTGTATTTGGGATCGTTATCATGTTGGAATACTGCCCTGCTGCCCAGTCTCCAAAGGGAGGGGTTCAGGCTCTCCTTCAGTATGTCACAGTACATGTTGGCATTCATGGTTCCCTCAATTAACTATAGCTACCCAGTGTCGGCAGCACTCATGCAATCCCAGACCATGACACTTCCACCACCATGCTTGACTGTAGGCAAGACACACATGCTTAACACCATCTGAACCAAATAAGGTTTTCTTGGACTCATTGGACCACATGACATGGTTCCAGTATTCCATGTCCCTATTCTGCTTGTCTTCAGTAAACTGCAGGTTTTCTTGTTCATCATCATTAGAAGAGGCTTCCTTCTGGGACGACAGCCATGCAGACCATTTTGATGCAGTGTGTGATGTATGGTCTGAGCACTGATAGGCTGACCCCCCACCCTTTCATCCTCTGCAGCAATGCTGGCAGCACTCATACGTCTATTTCCCAAAGACAACCTCTGGATATGATGCTGAGCACGTGCACTCAACTTCTTTGGTCGACCATGGCGAGGCCTGTTTTGAGTGGAACCTGTCCTGTGAAACCGCTGTATGGTCTTGCCCACCGTTCCGCAGCTCATATTCAGGGTCTTGGCAATCTTCTTATAGCCTAGACCATCTTTATGTAGAGCAACAATTCTTTTTTTTTTCAGATCCTCAGAGAGTTCTTTGCCATGAGGTGCCATGTTGAACTTCCAGTGACCAGAGCGATAACACCAAATTCAACACACCTGCTCCCCATTCACACCTGAGACCTTGTAACACTGATGAGTCACATGAAACCTGGGAGGGAAAATGGCTAATTGGGCCCAATTTGGATATTTCCACTTAGGGGAATACTCACTTTTGTTGCCAACGGTTTAGACATTAAAGACTGTGTGTTGAGTTATTTTGAGGGGACAGCAAATTTACACTGTTAAACAGGCTGTACACTAACTACATATACATATTTGGACATGTGTTTGTATGATATGCATCGCAATGTTAAAGCACTTTGCCTGCCTTTATTTTCTAACATCGGAGACCTCATGTTTGAGCCCTTATAACTTGTGTGTACAATTTTTTTAGTTTATATAGTGTTACTATGATTATAACTGTACTTTGTAGTGTATTTTTTATGTGTTTTGTGCAATTTTTTTGTTTCACAAAACAGTTAACAAGAGCTCTGAGGAAGCGGTAATCATTCTATTATAAATTGGGGTTGGGCTCAAGTGATCGTGTTTTCTTTCAAATCATAATACCAGCGGTAAGCACGACAAGCGCAAACACCAAGATTTCTCAAGACTGGCTCCCATCTTATGGAACTCTCTGCCTCGCTCCATAAGAATATCCCCTAGTTTTAAGAGGTTCAAGTGCTCCCTGAAAACTCTATTATTACTTACAACCTACACTAACCTTCCTATCTCCACTGCTATCCCCTAAAACTACATAGCATATAAGCCTATGAGCCGAGCTGTTTGTAGTTCACAATAGTGCAACTCTTGGAAGGACCCTCTCTCCCCATTTGATCCCTGTAATCATTTTTATATACCACCCATGTTCATAACGCTGCGGAACCTGTTGGTGCTCTATAAATACCTGATAATAATAACACCAGCGATAAGCTCCTTATTACTTGCCTCAAAAATTTGAACTCCCCTCACAAATCAATTTGAATTTTATGACCTTTTACGTGTTTGGACACTATAAAGATGTAACTATATAAATAATATACTTAATTAATTGAGATAAATGTGACGATGATGTCTTTTCCCATTGGTTGCTTAATTTTTTCTCTAATTGGGTTGCAATAGGTTTATGAGAAAGTATTTTTATTAACATGCTTGCCTAATCCAAATCAAGAAAATCCAGTAATTCCAGAATTATAGTTGGCGTATTTAAGGTGACATTTGCAAAAAAAATATTTCTCAGGGTTTTGTTATATAGTAGATAAAAAGATGGCGTCCCTTCTAATGGCTATTCCAATCAGCCAATAGAATGGGATCTCAATTCTATTGGCTGATCCAATCAGCCAATAGGATGAAAGCTCAATCCTATTGGTTGATTGCAACAGCCAATATGATTTTTTCCCCCTTAATTCCCAATGGCTGATAGAATTCTATCAGCCAATTGGAATGTAAGGGACGCCATCTTGGATGACGTCATATAAAGGGAAACTTCATTCTTCAGCAACTATTGGAAGAAGAGGATGCTCCGCGCCGGATTTCTTGAAGATGGACCTGCTCCATGCTGGATGGATGAAGATAGAAAATGCCGTCTGGATGAAAACTTTTGCCCGCTTGGATGAAGACTTCTGCTTCGATGAGGACTTCTGCCGCCTGGATGAGGATGGATATCTGGTCTTCAAAAACTATAAGTGGATTGTTGGGGGTTAGTGTTAGGTTTTTCTAAGGGTTTATTTGGTAGGTTTTATTTTTAGCTTAGGGTTTTGGGCAATGTAAAAAAGCAAAATGCCCTTTTAAGGGCAATTCCCATCCAAATGCCCTTTTCAGGGGAATGGGGAGCTTAGGTTTATTTATATAGGGTTTTATTTGGAGGGTTGGTTGGTTGGGTGGTGGGTTTTACTGTTGGGGGGTGTTTTTTTATTTTTTTATACAGGTAAAATAGCTGATTTCTTTGGGGCAATGCCTCACAAAAGGCCCTTTTAAGGGCCATTGACAGTTTAGTGTAGGCTAGGGTTCTTTTTTATTTTGGGGGGCTTTTTTTATTTTTATAGGGCTATTAGATTAGGAGTAATTTGTTTTTATTTTTGATAATTTCTTTTTTTATTTTGTGTAATTTAGTGGGGTTTTTTTGTAATTTAGATAAATGTATTTTGTTAATTTAATTTATTTAATTTTATTGTAATTTTAGGTTTTAGTATAAGGCAGGTTAGGTTTATTTTACAGGAAAATTTGTATTTATTTTAACTAGGTAGCTAGTAAATAGTTAATAACTATTTATTAACTAGTCTACCTAGTTAAAATAAATACAAGCTTATCTGTGGAATAAAAATAAAACCTAAGATAGCTACAATGTAAATATTAGTTATATTGTAGCTAGCTTAGGGTATATTTTAAAGTTAACTATTTAGTTTTAAATAGGAATTATTTAGTTATTAATAGTAAGTTTTATTTAGAATTATTTAAATTATATTAAAGTTAGGGGGTGTTAGGGTTACGTTAGGGTTAGGGTTACGTTATTGGTTAATATATTTATTTAGTGTTAGTAATGTGGGTAGACAGAGGTTTAGGGGTTAATAACTTTAGTATTGTGGCGGCGGCGACATGGGGGGTGGCATATTAGGGGTTAATACATTTATGTAGGTGGCGTTGAAGTTGGGGCGGCAGATTAAGGGTTAATAAGTGTAGGTAGGTAGAGGCTACATTGGGGGTGGCAGATTAGGGGTTAATAAGTATAATTTAGGTGTTGGTGATGTTGGGGGCGGCAGATTAGGGGTGTTTAGACTCAGGGTTTATGTTAGGGTGTTAGGTTTAAACATACATTTTTTCCCCCATAGACATCAATGGGGCTGCGTTACGGAACTTTACGCCCCGCGATTGCAGGTGTTAGGCTTTTTTAGCCGGCTCTCTCCATTGATTATCTAAGGGGAAATCGTGCACAAGCACATCAAAACACTGCTTGTATTTGGGTGAGGTATGGAGCTCAACGCAACCATATCGCCCGCACAAGCCGTTTTTTTTGCAAACCTGTAATAGCCACACTATCGCCTAGATTCAGAGTTCTGCGGTAGCCGTCAAAAGCAGCGTTAAGGGGTCCTAATGCTGCTTTTGGCCGCCCGCTGGTATTTAGAGTCGTGTAGGTAAGGGTCTAACGCTCACTTTCAAGCCGCAACTTTTCCATATCGCAGATCCCCCTACGCCAATTGCGTATCTTATCTTTTCAATGGGATCTTCCTAACACCGGTATTTAGAGTCTTGGCTGAAGTGAGCAGTAGACCCTCTACCAACAAGACTCCAGCCTCAAAAAAAGTCAGTAGTTAAGAGCTTTCTGGGCTAACTCCAGTTTAAAAAGCTCTTAAGTACTGTGCTCTAAAGTACACTAACACCCATAAACTACCTATGTACCCCTAAACCGAGGTCCCCCGAAATTGCCGCCACTATAATAAATAATTTTAACCCCTAATCTGCCGACCGCACACCTCCGCCACCTACATTATCCCTATGAACCCCTTATCTGCTGCCCCTAACATAGCCGACACCTACATAATATTTATTAACCCCTAATCTGCCCCCCAACGTCGCCGCTACCTATCTACACTTATTAACCCCTAATCTGCCTACCGGACCTCGCTGCTACTCTAATAAATGTATTAACCCCTAAACCGCTGCACTACCGCCTCGCAAACCCTATAATAAATATTATTAACCCCTAATCTGCCCTCCCTAACATCGCCACCACCTAACTTCAAGTATTAACCCCTAATCTGCCGACCGGACCTCGCCGCTACTATAATAAATGTATTAACCCATAAAGCTAAGTCTAACCCTAACCCTCACACCCCCTAAATTAAATATAATTTTAATCTAACGAAATAAATTAAATATTATTAACTAAAGTATTCCTATTTAAAGCTAAATTCTTACATGTAAAATAAACCCTAATATAGCTACAATATAAAGAATAATTATATTGTAGCTATTTTAGGGTTTATTTTTATTTTACAGGCAACTTTGTATTTATTTTAACTAGGTACAATAGCTATTAAATAGTTATTAACTATTTAATAGCTACCTAGTTAAAATAATTACCAAATTACCTGTAAAATAAATCCTAACCTAAATTACAATTAAACCTAACACTACACTATCAATAAATAAATTAAATAAATTAACTACAAGTACCTACAATTAAATACAATTAAATAAACTAAACTAAATTATAAAAAAAACAAAGACTAAATTACAAAAAATAAAAAAAGATTACAAGAATATTAGGCTAATTACACCTACTCTAAGCCTCCTAATAAAATAAAAAAGCCCCCCAAAATAATAAAGGTCCCTACCCTATTCTAAATTAAAAAGTAACCAGCTCTTTTACCAGCCCTTAAAAGGGCTTTTTGCGGGGCATGCCCCAAAGTAATCAGCTCTTTTGCCTGTAAAAAAACCCACAATACCACCCCCAACATTAAAACCCACCACCCACATACCCCTACTCTAACCCAAACCCCCTTAAATAAACCTAACACTACGCCCCCTGAAGATCTCCCTACCTTGAGTCGTGTTCACCCAGCCGGGCACCGATGGACCAAAAGAGGACATCCGGAGCGGCAGAAGTCTTCATCCTATCCGGGCAGAAGAGGACAGGACACCTGGACCGGCAGACATCTTCATCCAAGTGGCATCTTCTATCTTCATCCATCCAGAGCGGAGTGGAGTCATCTTCTTCTAGCCAACACGGATCCATCCTTCTTCACCGACGCCTACTCGCCGAATGAAGGTTCCTTTAAATGTCATCATCCAAGATGGTGTCCCTCGAAATCCGATTGGCTGATAGGATTCTATCAGCCAATCGGAATTAAGGTAGGAAAAATCTGATTGGCTGATTGAATCAGCCAATCAGATTCAAGTTCAATCGGATTGGCTGATCCAATTAGTCAATCAGATTGAGCTTGCATTCTATTGGCTGTTCCGATCAGTCAATAGAATGCGAGAACAATCTGATTGGCTAATTGGATTAGCCAATCCGATTGAACTTGAATCTGATTGGCTGATTCAATTAGCCAATCAGATTTTTCCTACCTTAATTCCAATTCGCTGATAGAATCAGCCAATCGGAATTCGAGGGACGCCATCTTGGATGACGTCACTTAAAGGAACCTTAATTCATCGGGTAGTCGTCGAGGAAGGAGGATGTTCCACGCCAGAGGTCTTGAAGATGGAGCCGCTCCTCGTCGGATGGATGAAGATAGAAGATGCCACTTGGATGAAGATGTCTGCCGGTCCGGATGTCCTCTTCTGCCTGGATAGGATGAAGACTTCTGCCGGTCTGGATGTCCTCTTCTGCCCCATCGGATGAAGACTTCGGCCCGGTTGAGTGAAGACGACTCAAGGTAGGGAGATCTTCAGGGGGGTAGTGTTAGGTTTATTTAAGGGTGCTTTGGGTTAGAGTAGGGGTATGTGTGTGGTGGGTTTTAATGTTGGGGGATGGTATTGTGGTTTTTTTTACAGGCAAAAGAGTTGATTACTTTGGGGCATGCCCCGCAAAAAGCCCTTTTAAGGGCTGGTAATAGAGCTGTTAACTTTTTAAATTTAGATTAGGGTAGGGAATTTTTTTTGGGGGGGGGGCTTTGTTATTTTATTAGGGGGCTTAGAGTAGGTGTAATTAGCTTAAAATTCTTGTAATCTTTTTTTATTTTTTGTAATTTAGTGGGTTTTTTTTTGTAATTTAGTTTAGTTTATTTAATTGTAGGTAATTGTAGGTAATATATTTAATTAATTTATTGCTAGTGTAGTGTTAGGTTTAATTGTAACTTAGGTTAGGATTTATTTTACAGGTCATTTTGTAATTTTTTTAACTAGGTAGCTATTAAATAGTTAATAACTATTTAATAGCTATTGTACCTAGTTAAAATAAATACAAAGTTGCCTGTAAAATAAATATAAATCCTAAAATAGCTACAATATAATTATTTGTTATATTGTAGCTATATTAGGGTTAATTTTACAGGTAAGTATTTAGCTTTAAATAGGAATTATTGAGTTAATAAGATTTAATTTATTTTGTTAGATTTAAATTATATTTAATTTAGGGGGTGTTAGGGTTAGGGTTATACTTAGCTTTAGGGGTTACTACATTTATTAGAGAAGCGGCGAGGTCCGGTCGGCAGATTAGGGGTTAATAAGTGTAGGTAAGGTAGCGGCGATGTTGGGGGGGGGCAGATTAAGGGTTAATAAATATAATATAGGTGTCGGCGATGTTAGGGGCAGCAGATTAGGGGTTCATAGGGATAATGTAGGCTGCGGTGGTGTCCGGAGTGGAAGATTAGGGGTTAATTGTGTATTGCAGGTGTCAGCGATAGCGGGGGTGGCAGATTAAGGGTTAATAAGTGTAAAGTTAGGGGTGTTTAGACTCGGGGTACATGTTAGGGTGTTAGGTGCAGACTTAGAGAGTGTTTCCCCATAGGAAACAATAGGGCTGCGTTAGGAGCTGAACGCTGCTTTTTTGCAGGTGTTAGGGTTTTTTTCAGCCCAAACTGCCCCATTGTTTCCTATGGGGGAATCGTGCACAAGCACATTTTTCCAGCTAGCCGCTACCGTAAGCAACGCTGGTATTGAGAGTTGAAGTGGTGGATAATATGCTTTTACGCTCCCTTTTTGGAGCCTAACACAGCCCTTCAGAGAACTCTAAATACCAGCATTGTTTAGAAGCAGCGCTAGAAAAAAAAGACACGTAGCTAACGCACCCCTTTGGCCGCAAAACTCTAAATCTAGGCGTATGAAAGGTGAGCGATGAAAATAACTTGCAAGTTATTAGCGAGCCAGGAATAATGCAAAACTCATTATCTGGCTGAACATTTCTAGTTGTTGAAGGTAAATTTAAAGAAAATGCTAGATTTATTAATGTGGTCATCCTTATAGCAAGAAATTAATTTTTTAAGAAATTGAAGTGTCATAAAATCCCAACTTTGAAAGAATTAGGCAATAATTGATTAACCTTATGATATTAGAACAGTATGATCAGGACGTGTATAAAGAAATATGTATTAAATGGGAACATTTTATTGAACAGTTTTCAAAGGATATCCAAAAACAGGTTTTGTTAAGAATTTTCATATTTTAATGGAAGACACCTTTATTAAGAAATGGACAGGTATCTTTTAAAATTTGGAGGGTCGGTGGGGAGAACTATAATTTTTGTATTTATTTATTGATTGATTGACTTTCCTCTTCTTTATTTCCCCTACATCTAATATAGTTACAGAGGTTATCGTGGATGAAAGAGTTGACTAAGGAATGGATCTGGGAAAGAAAATAAATTCTACAATGACTGATATCAAATAAAAACTATAAGACCATGTTCCTTTTTTTTTCTTTTCACATATATATGGATTCAAATGACTTGTTATGGTTCATTAAATTTGGTTAGTAGTAATATACAATATAAGAAATGCCTTGTTTTATATCTTAAGTCATATTTTCTTTTCATTTACTAATATGCTAATATATATATATATATATATATATATACATATATATATATATATATATATATACAGGGAGTGCAGAATTATTAGGCAAGTTGTATTTTTGAGGATTAATTTTATTATTGAACAACAACCATGTTCTCAATGAACCCAAAAAACTCATTAATATCAAAGCTGAATAGTTTTGGAAGTAGTTTTTAGTTTGTTTTTAGTTATAGCTATTTTAGGGGGATATCTGTGTGTGCAGGTGACTATTACTGTGCATAATTATTAGGCAATTTAACAAAAAACAAATATATACCCATTTCAATTATTTATTTTTACCAGTGAAACCAATATAACATCTCAACATTCACAAATATACATTTCTGACATTCAAAAACAAAACAAAAACAAATCAGTGACCAATATAGCCACCTTTCTTTGCAAGGACACTCAAAAGCCTGCCATCCATGGATTCTGTCAGTGTTTTGATCTGTTCACCATCAACATTGCGTGCAGCAGCAACCACAGCCTCCCAGACACTGTTCAGAGAGATGTACTGTTTTCCCTCCTTGTAAATCTCACATTTGATGATGGACCACAGGTTCTCAATGGGGTTCAGATCAGATGAACAAGGAGGCCATGTCATTAGATTTTCTTCTTTTATACCCTTTCTTGCCGGCCACGCTGTGGAGTACTTGGATGTGTGTGATGGAGCATTGTCCTGCATGAAAATCATGTTTTTCTTGAAGGATGCAGACTTCTTCCTGTACCACTGCTTGAAGAAGGTGTCTTCCAGAAACTGGCAGTAGGACTGGGAGTTGAGCTTGACTCCATCCTCAACCCGAAAAGGCCCCACAAGCTCATCTTTGATGATACCAGCCCAAACCAGTACTCCACCTCCACCTTGCTGGCATCTGAGTCGGACTGGAGCTCTCTGCCCTTTACCAATCCAGCCACGGGCCCATCCATCTGGCCCATCAAGACTCACTCTCATTTCATCAGTCCATAAAACCTTAGAAAAATCAGTCTTGAGATATTTCTTGGCCCAGTCTTGACGTTTCAGCTTGTGTGTCTTGTTCAGTGGTGGTCGTCTTTCAGCCTTTCTTACCTTGGCCATGTCTCTGAGTATTGCACACCTTGTGCTTTTGGGCACTCCAGTGATGTTGCAGCTCTGAAATATGGCCAAACTGGTGGCAAGTGGCATCATGGGCAGTTATTTTGCGCCTTGGTTTTTCCACACGCTTCTTGCCACCCTGTTGACTATTTTGAATGAAACGCTTCAGAAGCTTTGCAATTTTAAGAGTGCTGCATCCCTCTGCAAGATATCTCACTATTTTTGACTTTTCTGAGCCTGTCAAGTCCTTCTTTTGACCCATTTTGCCAAAGGAAAGGAAGTTGCCTAATAATTATGCACACCTGATATAGGGTGTTGATGTCATTAGACCACACCCCTTCTCATTATAGAGATGCACATCACCTAATATGCTTAATTGGTAGTAGGCTTTCAAGCCTATACAGCTTGGAGTAAGACAACATGCATAAAGAGGATGATGTGGTGAAAATACTCATTTGCCTAATAATTCTGCACTCCCTGTAATATGTTTTTTGTGAAAACCAACCAAAGAGATTAATTAAAAAAAAATGTATTACTGTCAGCAGTGGCTAATATGGCACAAATCAAGTCTTCACAGGCACAATGCAAACCACCACAAGCACCATATGTTGGTATGCCACTGAAGAACTTTACCATTTTTTACTAGAAGCATTTTGGCTAATGGAAGTATATTACAAAAATGATTCTATTTACAATTGTAATACACCCATGCACATTTCAAGTTTGACTTCTCTATCCCTTTTTATATATTTTACTAGCTTTGGAGTCAGTGCTGGAACAGCATGGGGGCAGAGCCGCTTGGCAACAGTCAGACTCTATGAGAGAAAGAATAAATTAACATTATTTATTTGTTTAGATGAGCAAACATAGTATACAACTTAAAGGGCCATAATAGACAAAAAAAATGTTAGAACGTGTAGTTGTAAGACCCGCAAAGGGGTTACACACAGTAGGAGTGTTCCTTAGGAACCACAGAGAACTGCGGGTCCCAAGCTGATACCACCGCTGATCCAATCTGAGTCATACGATTAGCGCAGTGCCAGGTTCCGCTTGGAACCATCAATGCTCTGTGAGTCCTGAAGGGCACTTCTACTGTGTGTTTAACCAATTTTATGGGGTTAAACATACAGTATCGTAGGGTTGATAGTTGTAAAATTAGATGCTTTAGCTAATTAGACAATTAAATTTTTTGACTATTATGGCCATTTAACAGTTAATCTCACTTTTAAAAAATTCTACAAACCATTAAAAAATTTTTACATAAATATGTTAAAAATGTTTTATGAATGTTATTGAAAACAACAGGAAATACATGTTTGTAAACAGCTGATCACACAAGCACCCTTGGACAACAGGGATAAACTTTTACAATCATAAAACCAAGCTGCAATATTTTCAGGACTGTATAATCCTATTACTGTAGTAACAAATTAAAAGATTTTTCTCTTGGGGGCGGAGCTAAGTGCCTAACTGAGTAGTCGCAGCAGAGAGGAGCTTCGGAGGGAAAAACTTTTATAAATATAATTTTCTCAGTTAATGGACTGGGTATTAAACACCCTAAACCTAACTTTGTATCTCTGAACTTTGAGACCATTTCCCAGACACATCTATTTATTTGCCTTGAGTATCTGCAAGAGCCGCGTCTGGATTGAGGGACCAACACACAGTATGAGAAATTTATAGATTACCTACGGCCCTGCAACTTGACTGTTACTAATGGCTGCTTGAATTCAGCTCCGGAGGGTCGGGGCTCCGCTACGAAGCTGCAGCAGCTGCAGACACTTCACACCTCAGACAGCAGACATAGAGCCTAGAGGAGATGCCGGACCCGCCCTGCACCCAACGCTGCTCGTGCCCCTACCGAAGCTATCAGGGAGATTCTCAGTCGATGTCTGATCCCGGGAGCAGTGCTCCAGTGGTGAGAAGGTGAGGGGCCGAGCCGGTAAGTGCATCCACACAACATATAGCAGCAGTTAGTGTGACGCAAAAAGCCGCCATCTTACCTTCCCTTCAGTTCAGCCTGTGATAGGGCCTCGCTAGGCCCAAGCTTCTCCCATCTGCCACGCTGAGGTTCCGGCATCCACATTAAGATACTGTGGGTCAAAGATCCAGGTGGGTGGTTGACAGAAGTGGCGAAACGACTTGGTGGCCACTACCCTCCACGTCACAGATATTGGTTGGCCTCAGATCCGGACCCATAGTGGTCGTTAATAGCCTTATACACAGGCAGAGAAAAAGGCCCTAGGCTGTTTGGAGATTCAGGGCCCTTTGGAGGTATCATTTTCTTAACATTTGTTAAATTTGCAGCAAGTACAAGGCTCTCTCCTACTATTTCCCACTAAGGCCCTCTCAGTGGGTCATATCCCCTCTCCCTGTCCCAGCATCGTCATTAGTTGACACCTTCCCCTGGGAGAGATGCCTTTTAAAGTTGATTTCAATCACTTTCTTACTGACTATGCTGTGTTGCAAGATGGCCTAGGGGAGTAGGAGGGGGCCGGGAGGAGGTGAGAAACCGGAAAGTACATATCTCTATCTCTTATATGTTTAAGTAGAGAGAAGTAACTACGACGAAGCAAATTGCAGTAGCTCTGATATCATTATGTCTCAATCTCTTAAGAAGAAGCCTAAACAGATGTCAGCCTAGGAGAACCGTAGTAGACCATTTTAAAGCTACCCCTAGAGAAGGTAGAAGCTCCTCTCCTGAGGATACCTATTCCCTAGAGGATCAAGACACTGAAACCATGTCTAAAACCCATCCAGCCAAGACTCCGCCTCTTGATAATATGGCGGCCACCATAGTGGACACTCTTTCAAAACGTATGAATAACCTACAAGATACCCTCACTAAGGCTATTAAGGGGTCTGCAGCAGAATTTTGCAGATATATGGTGGTGATAGGTGAAAGAACAGAGGCCTTAGAGCGAAAACACGAAGACCTCGCACTTAACCATGAAAATTTGTTGTCATATTCCCAGAATCTTGCCACTCAAATCTCAGATCTGGAGCTCAAGCTCTCAGATCTTGAAGATAGATCCAGAAGAAATAATCTGAGATTCGGTGGAGTCTCCGAAGATGTCACAGCTGGAGATCTTGAAAATTTCATTAAAGAATTCTGTATTTTATTTCTGGCTGATTTAGACTCCTCGAGCTTCCTTATAGACAGGGTGCATCGCACCCCAAGGCCCCGCAACATCTCTACGGATAAACCCAGAGACGTATTAGCCAGAATCCATTTCTTCACTAATAAAGAAAGGATACTAAGAGAACTAGCAAACAAACCTACACTACCGGAAAAATTCCAATCCATTTTAGTAATCCCAGACCTTTCCCAATTTACACTCCAGAGGCGAAGATCTTTCACTCCTTTCATGCAAATCCTTAGGCAACATAATGTGAAGTATCGATGGGGCTATCCGACCAAACTCATTGTCAACAGAAATGGCTCTATACACACGGTCTCTTCAGTAAACGATGGGAGCTTAAAAAAAAATGGGATCTTCAGACACTTCCACCTAATCCAAGTAGGGCAAACCCCTCGTCCTCACTTCTTCAGGTCACGGCACCTGAATGGGCCCCTCTTCCTAAGCAAACTTCCCTGGGGACGAGACCAGAGGATCCAACAACTGCCCCTCAGACTCAGCCCACTGAAGAAACCACCTGATTTGATTGCCCATGATGTGTCCCTAGACATTCAAAAAATTCACATCAGCAGACTGAGTACTGTGGTAACCGAAAGTACCTACACAGGGTTCTAGGTCCCTGTTGTAGGAAATGTTTGATATAGCTCTTTTTCATGTGTTTTAAGCCATTTAAGTGTTGTGTGTTTTCCTCCCAGAGTCCAGCTAAGATTACTAAGTCTGACGAAGTAAGTCATATGCAAAGATTTCCACCTCCCTCAGGTATGCAGAAGAATCCCACTAATGCCACCCAGTTACTAACACGACCAGGTAGGACCTCATGTCACCCCCTGACTAAGTTAGAGATAAATAGGGTAGGATTTAGTAGTGATTCAAAACCCTAGCATTCTTACTTTGCAAAAATTATATTCTTTAGATTGTTGTAAACAAATTACTCTACCTGACGTCACAAACCCTATGCGTATATAGCGACCTACAACTGATCAGGAACTTTAGTCTTCCTCTCTATAGGTTCACCTGAGACTCCCTAACAGAGACAGGTAGACCCTCTAGCAACTCACTTGTATGACAGGTTTTCTCATGCACAAGGCTGCCACAATGGGAGGCAAAAGAGTTATACTGTTTAATCATTTTTTTTTGTTCAAATAATTTTTATTGAAAATTGGTTTCTTGACAATTGTTCATGTTCAACACATCAATATAACATATGTTAATTACATGGAACATTTCGTTAAATATGTTGACTGTGACAAACAAAGTTCCAATTTCCGTAGTTATTTTCAAAGTCATTAACAGTAACATTGTTTAAATACTAGAGTAATTGAGAAGGGATCTCATCTCAAAAAAGAACAGTTAGAAGAAGAGGAGGGAGAAGATAATTAATAGGGTTAAGAAAAGAAGGGAAAGGGGGAGTATCTCTGTTTAAATACTGCATATAGCATAAGTTTCATTAGGGGTTTTAGAATCATTTTAAATATTTTGTTCCCAAATAAGTTGGATATTCAAATATGCTTCTGATTTTCCCTGATAGCAGTAATACATTTTTTCCAGCTTGAGGACATGGTCAACTTCCGATCTCCATTGATCTATAGTGGGTATCTCTTGTGTTTTCCATAGTCTAGGTATTAATCTTTTTGCACAGGTTAGCATTAGAAGGAATAGTTTCCTACGGTAAAAACATGTGAATTTTGGTATGTGATTGAGAAGAATAACTTGTGGGGTGAGTGTTAAATTCATGTTTAGGATTTTGTTCATAAAATTTTCTACTTGGGGCCAAAAGTTACCTAGATTTGGACATGTCCACCAAATATGTGTTAAAGTGCCTTCGTCACCACATCTCCTCCAACAACCAGATGAGGCATTGGGATAGATAGCTCGCAAACGTTGGGGGGTTAAGTACCACCTAGCTAAAATTTTGTAATTTAATTCGGACATAATTAACGAGGTGGATGAAGCGTGGGTGTAACGGAACCCGTGTTGCCATGATTCATTATCTAACTCTATGTGTAGTTCGTCTGACCATCTCATCAGATAGGTCGGGCGTTTCTCAGGGAAAGAGCCTCTGAGTATTTTATATATCTGAGAGAGGTGTGCTCTTGTATTTTTCGGGTTAATGCACATTTCTTCAAATTTAGTCAATGGTCTCAAAATTTCCTGTCTGTGTGGACTATGGTGTATTGCATGTCTGATTTGAAGGTATGCATACCAATTTTGGAATGGAGATCCTAGTTCCTCCTCAAGGGAGAGTCTATCTTTCATTTCTGTAGGCGTTGTTATTAAATAGATTGGCAGGTTCAGTAAAAGCTTGTTGTTATTAGTATGGGTAAGGAGGCTATGTTTCAGGAAAAGGTGATATTGTAGAACTGGTGTTAGGGGAGATATTGGGGTCGATATTTCCTTTATCTTTGTGAGCAATTCGTCCCATACTGCAAGTGTGGTTTTAATATATTCGGTATGTTGTATAATATGTGGTCTAGCATCCCTCGGGATCCATGGTATATCTCTAATATGACTAATCTGTAGAAGATGACTCTCAATCTGTACCCATAAATTAGAGGAGGAGGAGTGGTTCCAGGCTACTATTCTAGCTAGATGTATTGCTTTGTAATAATTCGCTATATTGGGAACATTTAAACCTCCATCCTCTTTGCTAAGGTAAAGCGTGTGTTGGGCAATTCTGGGGCGCTTATAGGACCAGATAAATGAGTTTATCATCTTTTGTTATGTGCGTAAGTAGCTTTTAGGAATAGTCATAGGTAGGATTTGGAAAAGATAGAGGTATTTAGGGACTATCATCATTTTTACCGTGTTGATCCTACCCAGCCATGATAGATGTCCTTGCCTATGCCATGAGTCTAACAGCTGCTTTATGTTATTCTGGAGGGCAATGAAGTTGTCTGAGTATAATTTTTGAGTGTCTTTGGAGACCATCATGCCTAAGTAATTGAGTTTATCTGTCACTAAGAATTTTGTTTGTTGTGATATAGATTATAGTTCCTCGGGTGATAAATTAACTGGCATCAGTCCCGACTTCTCCATGTTGATGGAGAAGTTGGAGACCGCTTTATATCTTTCTAATGTTTCTATAAGGGTTGGTATGGATATATTTGGGGTTTGCAATGTGAAGATCACATCATCAGCAAACAGGAGGGATTTCTGAACTACTCCACCAAACTCCAGTCCCCTGATTTGTGGATTATCTCTGATTTGTATTGCTAGAATTTCCACTGTAAGCGCAAATAATAGGGGGGGTAGTGGGCATCCTTGGCGGGTGCCATTAGATATAGGAAAGGATCGTGAGATGGTGTTGTTTATTTTTACTTTAGAGGGAAAAGCAAAAGGTGGGTTCTCCCTTCCGTAAAAAGACAGTGTCCTGCTCCTTGTTACCAAATACCATGCAGCCTTTAGAACACAGTTACAATATGCCTGCTTGCTCCATTAAATAAATAACAAGTACATTGGACTCACTTGTCACAGGTGTCCGGTGCTCGGTCCTGGGGGAGGAATGAGCCCTTCTCGCCTCCTGTAGGGCTCCGGGTTCTTCCGTCCGCTCCCCTCCTCAAGCCGCCGCTGCCTGTGATTCAATCCGTGTGAGCATGTATGTGCTCCATTCCACTGAGCGTGTGATGTCACTTCCCCTGCACCGCTCGTGTCCGTCCGGCTGGCTGTCCGGCTGGTTGTCCGGCTGGCTGCAATGGGTCAAGTGCAGATAGGTAACTGAGTATACCGGAATCCTTTTGCTGGTTGATTTAACAATTGTAGAGAAAGAAAGAAGGATCTAGAATCTTGTAAATCTTTATCCGAGTTTATTAGGTTAAAACAGCAATAACTCTTGTTACAGCATACTGAGGTACAGCACTGGGTGGTGGTCACTACTCTGACGCGTTTCGGCTTTCCCCGCCGTAGTCGTAGCCAATGACTACGGTGGGGAAAGCCGAAATGCATCAGCAGTAGTGACCACCACCCAGTGCTGTACCTCAGTATGCTGTAACAAGAGTTATTGCTGTTTTAAACTAATAAACTCGGATAAAGATTTACAAGATTCCGGATCCTTCTTTCTTTCTCTACACTTGTGATAGAGGGCCTGAATTTGGTTGATAAATTTCTCAGTAAAACCAAATTTTGACAGAGTGGACCACATAAATTGCCAGTCCACCCTGTCAAATGCCTTTTCAGCATCTGTTGAAAGCACTACTAGCGGTGTATGGTTAGAAGATGAGAAGTGTAGGGAGTGAAGCAATCTTATGGTATTGTCTTTCACCTCACGTCCTTTAATGAAGCCCACTTGATCTGGGTGTATAATATCGGGTAATATAGTGCTCATCCTGTTCGCTAAAATCTTGGAGTAGATTTTCAAATCTATATTTAGAAGTGATATTGGCCTATAATTACCTACTACATCGCCTGATTTACCTGGTTTTGGGACAACTGTGATCATTGCTTCTAGTAGGGAGCGGGAAAGGGCACTTCCGTTATCAATACCAGTATATAATGATAGGAGATGGGGGTTTAACTGTTTTTGTAACAGTTGATAGAATTTAGCCGTAAGGCCATCTGGGCCTGGTGATTTACCATTTGGTAGTGATTGAATAACTAAAGCAATTTCGTGGAGAGTGATAGGAGAATCTAGTAGTTGTTTATTTTCGTCAGTAATGGATGGTGTGTTGATATTGGTCAAGTATGTCTGTAAAATTTCCGTCTTATCTGGGGTAGTGGTGATTTGGATATTATACAAATTCGTGTAAAAGGAGACAAATGTGTTAGTAATCTCTTCATTAGTATGAGTGGTTTTCCCAGTGTGTGTTTTAATTGTTTTGATAAAGTTGGTGAGTCCTGCTTTATTACTTTCCACAAAGAACTTAGCTTTGGTTGTCATTGCCCTCATATGAGCTTTTTGTATGAGAAACTTGTTAAGGGTTTCTCTTGCACAGGTTACTTTGTTAAGATTATGAGCTGAGGTGGGATCTGTTCTAAGTGCAGCTTCGCTTGTGGCCAATTCTTTTGCCAGTGTATTGTACTGAGTTGAATGTTTTCTACGCTGTTGGGCATTGTGTTTCATTATAACTCCTCTAATGTAACATTTGTATGCCTCCCAGTTGTTTGCCAGTGACGTATCCTCAGGTTTATTTAGGGAAAAGTATTTGTCTGTATGTTTCCTAATGTCCTCTACTGTTTCCGGTTCAGTAAGCAAGTGATCATTTAGTCTCCAATTAAATGTGTTGCGTGGTTTGTTGGACCATTTAAAGATAGTAGAAACCATGCTATGATCAGACCAAGAAGTTTAGGTGATTTTAGAATGTACCAGAGTGGAGAGGAGAGTTTGGTCACATAGAATGTAGTCAAGTCTGGAGTGAGAATGTTGTGGATGTGAGAAAAAGGTATAATCTCTCTTATCTATGTGTACTAACCTCCATGTGTCGAAAAGATTGATGCTTTGTAAAGCTGTACAATTGGATTTAAGAGTGTGATTCCGCATGTATGATCTACCGAATGATGTGTCCAGAGTTGGATTTAAAGGGAAGTTAAGGTCTGCTCCGACAATAATCGGGCCTTTAGCCATATCTAATATCATGTTGATAAGAGGTTTATAAAAATGCGGGGTTGGTTTGTTTGGAGTGTATACGTTGACTAGGGTTACTGGAGCACCATAAAAAAGGCCCACTAGTATTACTGTTTAATCATTTTTATTAGGGTTGCACCGATACCATTTTTTTATGACTGAGTACAAGTACCGATACTTGTTTTCAAATACTCGCCTATACCAATTACCGATACTTTTTTTTTAATGACATGTGACAGTTTACCAAGCACAATACAGACTAATTATTTAAGATTCCTTCTTTATAATTATAAAGGGCTGTAATTCAAAAGACATTATGAAATAATAAAAAAGTTCACTGAACATGTTTATAAATAAAAAATATTACAATGAAATATTAAATTTAAAGGGGTGATGCAATTGGGTTGTAGGGCTGTTATATTACATAAATCTGACATTTGTATGGAAGTTCGACTCTAAGTTGAACAGTCTTTCACTTTCCACACTACTGCATGGGGCAGAAAGATATTTTTGGGCCATTTTAGCCAGAGCTAGAAATCAGTTTATTTACTGCCCAGTACTTCAGGAGTTTGTCTGAATGAGGTACAGTGATCTCTCCTACAATAATACAAATAACAATTTGCATTGTCAGAACAGTAGTAAACAATTTTTAGTTTAGTCTCCACTCCAGTTTAAAATGAAATGGGAACGTGCAGTTTGAAAAAAACGCCACAAGATAGCATATGGGTAGGAAGTGGAGGTATCGGTTTAAGTATCGGTGCATTTGCACGAGTACAAGTACTCATGCAAATACTTGGTATCGGTACCGATACCGATACTAGTATCGGTATCAGTGCATCCCTAATTTTTATGTTAACCATGTTTGTTTCTTATTGATTCTGTTGATGTACTTATATTTCTACTGTTATTTGTTTCAGTCCACAAAATTGGACTTATAGCTGTTGAATTGTACTTAGATAGGGCCCTCCCTTTATCAAGTGCTACAGGCACGTCTAACTAGTATCATGATTTGTGAAGGGAAAGCACCTACTCTTCTTGAAGTGGAGTCCCCCGACTCAATAGTTATTCTCACCAAATTCCTCCTGATGCCCCCTTAATTCCCCCCTCGATAGTTAAGACTCTGCTACTCAGAAACAGGATCTAAAATTGGATCCTCAATCACCCCCCCCCCCCAAATGATAGATTCTCATCTTGATGAGATCAAGGAATTAACATACCTTTTAGGTTTATTTGTAGATTCCTTGTTAGGCGGTGAATAGTGCCACCAAATCTATTTAGTATTGTCTATAACTAGGTTTTAAGCTAGAGTAATAGCCCATACTAGAGTTCTCAGTTCATATCCCTCCAAATTCAGGAACACTCCTACCTAGATTAGAAACTAGCCCACTAAATTGATACTCGTCTGGTTTGCTTTCCTAGCTAACTTACTATTTGTCACCCTACAGTGGGTTACAGTGCGTGAAGAGGACACAACATGAGATCAAGCATCCTCCAACTTCCACGTTTCAAAACTGGTATACAGGTAGGTGGAGTTGAGTTTATCCTCCCTTTCTTTCTTATTTTCTTTTCTTCCCTGCTTCTCTTACCCTATCTCTTCCCCTCTACAACATCCTCATCTCTCGTGATGAGGAACACCTCGCCCAGCCTCACCTTTGCTTCCCTGAACTGCAAGGGTCTCAATTCCTCCACTAAACGAAGCCTTATGGGCAACTACATGAAAACTAATAATGTACAGGTTGTGTTTGTCCAGGAGACTCAATGGTTGAACAATCTCGCCTCTACATTTAAGTTCCAACATTTTACCAACTATGTTTCGGCCTCTCACTCAGATAAGACAAGGGGTGTAGCAATCCTCATCCATCGTAGTTAATTATGAGCAAATCTATCTTGAAACAGACCAGATACCTCATTCTCATCTGCAAGCTGGAGGGTCAAGTTTACACGTTGGTGAATATATATGTGTCAGGTTCTGTCAGGTTTCTGTAAATGAACTGTTTGGATCACAACTGCAAACCAGAAATAACTAAATTTCTGGATGTATCACTTTAAATACTGAACTAATATAGAGTAAAAGTCCAGGAAGTATTTTCAGTGAATATTAATTAATAATATATACAATGTTTCCTCTGCAGCAATTGCTGTGATGCAGCAATTAGGAGTTAATTAGTTAAGTCTCCAAAAAGGTTATATGTTAACTGAATGAATGACAGCCAGGAGTGGAGAGAGTACAATCATAGTTTAGGAATTATACAGCTCTTGTGAATGAGAGTTCTTTGTATTTCCCCCTTTGAGTGTCTTACTGTTTATGCAGAGTCTGCAGTTGTTTATGCAGGTAGTTTAAGTTGAACAAACCTAAAACCCATAGGCAGTACAGGAAGGAAACATACGGTTTCAGAGTGAGTTGCCACAAGCATTTAAAGTATAGTAGTAGGCTCAGAGGGGAGACAGGGTAAGCTGCAGAGTCCTCACCCAGTTAGGAAGTAATCCGTTACTGCTTGCAGTTAGCGAATGAGAGCAGGCTCCGTGGAGGGGGCGTGGCTTTGTTCCATGACCAGAACACTCACGGATCAGCTTGGACTTGTATGCCTTACAGCTGGAGATGGAGACCAATCCTATTTGGTGTAATCCGAGGATTGTAGAGAACGTAGCGCTTCTGAGACTTATTCAAGGGGATCCGGTGTTACTGAGTCCAGTCAGATGTTTTAAGCGTCCTGTATGTGAGTGCACAGTAGCAGGGAATCACAATGGTAAGATGAACACAGCTTAAAGGATTTAGGCAATGCTGTGAGACTTCAGTAGTAAATTTGTAAATCAGTTTGGTACTTGAAAGTAACGTAGAGCAAAAGAGTAGCTTCAGGTATCTAGCCAGATAACTAAGCACCTGTTTAAGGTACTCAGATTACTTAAATAGGGGAGTGACAAGCAGAGGAGTGTTTTCTGTAGAAAGGAAAAGGCTGAGTGGATTCCACAAAAAGGCAACTAAGTACAATATCCCAGGAGAAAAGGTAAAAGTGGAATGGATTCCTCACAATATGCCCCTAACCTAAACCAGCCTAGATTCCTTAAAACCATGTTAAAAAATTTATGCAGAATTAAGACTGGTAGACTAATTCTTGGAGGTGATTTTAATATGATTTAAGATCCCTCTTTAGATAAAAAAAGTCAGCCAAGGTAGGACTGTCGACTCATATTCACTATCTACAGCCAAGAAGTTCAGGGACCTTATTTCGGAGTATAATCTGTATGATATTTGGAGGGCATGTCACCCAACTACCAGAGATTATACGTACTACTCTAGACCCCATAATTCATATTCCAGACTGGATTACTTTTTTACAGATACTTGGACGCTCAACATAACCAATAACGCATCGATTAAGCCTTGCTCCTGGTCAGACCATGATGCCCTTATAATATCACTGGCATCTGGCTTAGGTTCGTCTGCAAGGCAGCGCTGGAAGTTTACAGCTGCACTGTGGGCTAATCCGGGCTTTCAGCCTTTGATTAGAAACTCCATACAGGAATTTCTGACCCACAATAGTAACTCCACTCCCTCCCATCAAACGGTCTGGGCAGCCCTCAAAGCTTACATAAGTGGAGTTTGTATCCACAAACAAGCCTATATTAAAAAACAAATGGGGGGCCCCCTGGGCCTTCTGGTTGCCAAACCTCTCCAAAGAAAGACTTTGTAAGGATAACCCTAACTCGGGGGTTAGCTGGTGAAATAGCGACCCTCCGTACCCAAATTAAAGAAATAGAGTTGTCTAGAGTGCACGATGCAGTGCGCAGATTTAGGCAACTGTTATATTATCAAGGAAACAAAGCGTCCATCATTCTGGCCAAGAAGCTGAGGGGCAGGGTTGCCTCCTCCCGCATTTTATCTATAAATCACAGAAATAATCGGGTCACCTCCCCTAGAGACATAGGGGAGGCCTTTGCAGCATTCTACTCTAACTTGTATAACCTTCAACAGATGGAGGGGATGGGCTCCCCTCCACGTGCTGAGATCCGAGCTTTCCTAGAGAGCCTACACTTGCCCACGTTGTCTCAGTCAGAAGTGGATAAGCTATTGACCCCTTTCTTGGTCTCTGAACTGAAAGTTGTGATTAACCAACTTCAGAATGGAAAGGCTCCGGGACCCGATGGGTTTCTGGCTCTGTTCACCAAAGCTTTCGACACTACTCCTTCAGACCTTCACGGAGGCCAGAGAGAGACGCTCCTTTAGGAGTGAGCTCCTCGAAGCAACGATCCTCACTATACCAAAACCCAATAAAGATCCTTCCCAGTGTGGGAGTTACCGCCCCATCTCCTTCATTAATATTGGCGTAAAGCTTTATTCTAAACTTTGGGCAAATCGATTACGTCTTGTTGTCCCCAACCTTCTCCACCCGGATCAAGTGGGGTTTACCTGGGGAAGAGAGGGCCCTGACAACCCTAGGCGCATTTTAAACATCTTTTCAGAGGCAGGTTGAAGGAACATGCCCATGCTGGCCCTGTTGCTTGACGCAGAAAAAGCTTTTGACAGGGTCAGATTGGAATATCTTTGGGAGGCTCTTCTGTCCTTTTTGTTCCCCAGTGAAATAGTATTGGCTATACAAGCCCTTTATAGCTCCCCAAGCGCCAGAGTTAGTGGTCTGGGCTTTTGCTCTCAAAGCTTTTCAATAACCAATGGAACGAGACAAGGTTGTCCTCTCTCACCCATTGTTTTCACTCTGGCTATAGAGACTCTGGTTCAGGCAATTAGGGACTCTCCTAGGATTCGGGGTGTGCCCCTAAGTCTTCGAAAGGGAGAGAGAGGGGGAGGAGGAGAAAAGATCGCTCTGTTTGTAGATGACATTACCCTCTTTATGACCAGCCCTCTAGGCTCCCTCCCGGCACTCTTTGAGACTATATCTCTATTCAGCTCCCTCAGCTTCTATAAACTCAATCTCGCCAAAATGGAAGCACTTGCGATTCATATTCCTCACTTTGAATTAGGAATCCTCCGGGAACCTTACCAATTTCAATGGGCTTCGGACACTATTACTCACTTGGGTGTCCAATTGGGACCGAACATAGATGTAGTTCGGTCAAAGAATTATGACAAACTTCTATCTGAGACTAGAACGCTACTCAACTCATGGTCCTTTGTGGAAGTATCCTGGCTGGGACACATAGCCTCAGTCAAAATGACCATTCTACCGAAAATTCTTTACTATTTTTGCTGGTCTCCCACTTAATCTCCCCCGAGCCCTCTTAGACAAGTTTAATGCCTTGATTACCAGATATATCTGGCAGGGGAAAAAGCCAAGAATCTCCAGAAAAACATTACAAAGGCCCCATCACTTAGGTGGAGAATAACTCACAAATATCACCATTTACTACAGCTAGACTGTCTCATATATCTAGTTGGGGGATGACAGACATATCACCAGGCTGGAATGGAGTTGAACAGTTCTCCCTTCCATCTAGTGTCAACCTTGTAGACCTGCCCTGGGTTCCGGAATATAAAATTGACGATGCAGGTATTCAGAACCCAATAATCAAACAGGCTTTGTACTGTTGGAAGACTATCAGACACTACGCGGAAATAGCCCCACACCCATCTCCAAATCAATCGATTGCGGGCCCGCTCCAGGGTCTCCTGGATTCGCATGTCTCCCAGTGGAGTCAGTGGGACTTATTAAGAGTCTCTGATCTTTAACAGCAGAATGCCCTACAGCTAGCCGAACTGAACCCTCCGTGGTTCATGTTTGAAAGATTCAGACTTCATAAATTCCTATCGAGCTGGGGCTTCCCGTTTTCAGATCTTAGGGTTCCAACCATTTGGGAACAGAAATGGAAATCGGGTTCATTTCTGACGAGGCCTTTATCTACTCATTATACGCTAATAATGAAAGATGAGAATTCAGGCACGGTGTGGCAACTAAAGGCTTGGGAAAAGGATTTAAGAATCCAAATTTCTGTAAAGACTTGGGCAAAAACGTTCTTACTCACAAAAAAAACACTCCACTGTGCCAACTCTTTGGAACTCTATGTGAAAGTGTGCCTCAGATGGCACTACATTCCTTTAAGATTGGCACAGATAGCCCCGTCACACTCGTCCCTATGTTGGAGAAATTGCGGTCAAGTGGGCACGAACCTACACATACGGTGGGCCTGCCCGGTCTTGGAACAACTGTGGAAAGACGTCTTTCAGTTGTGTAGGTCAGTGGGGATGTCTCTCTTGGAAGAGCCCAATGTGGCACTTCTGAACATTTTCCCAAGGCAAACCCCTAAAATTCAGAGACAGTTAGCCATCTTTATATTTGCTGCCACCAAGGCCTCTATTGCTAGGAAGTGGAGACAGACAAGTCTGCCTTCCTTGGCTGACATTAAACATATTCTAGAACCATACACCCTGATGGAGAGAGGATTCTACCAGCACCTGAACAAAATTGAGTTGTACTGGAAAATATGGGATCTCTGGGTCACAGACAACAATCCCCCCTAGACTGCACCCGGATTTTCAGGGCATCCCTAGAAGATTGACTTCTGCCTGTGAGTCCTTTGGTTCGGGAAGCTTCTCTCTTTCCCTTCCTTCCCCCTTTGTCCCCCCCCGCTCACCCCTCTTTGGCTCCTTAGGTGCCCTTCCACTCCCCTATCTCCTTGCTCTAGCTCATTTCCCCCCTTCCCCTCACTCCTTCTCCCCATCAGCTCCACATGCCTGGATGGTCCGATAATTGACTGGGGAAGGTTGGCCAGGTGTACCTAGCTTAACTCCCTCCCCGCTGAGAGGAATACCCCTTCTACATAGCTTTTACTGTATTTTCCATAACACTCCATTAGAGAACGTAGCACCCGCTTGTGGTGTTTGTGGGTCCTACACTGCAATAAACAATAAGACAGCGTAGGCCACTACACCTGAGAAATTAGTATGCAAGTAGCCGAAGTTGCGCCTCGACTCACTTAATTAGTTCTTTAGTTTGTGTCAGGGACCCTGGAACCCAGGCGGCCAGGGAGAGGAGCATAATGACATGCTTGGGAATCTTATATAGGGCAATATATATTGAGAGATGGGCTGGGTAGAGTCTGGGCTGATGTCAGTATAATATGTTATTATTGTCTTTGCTCCAGCCTAAATTGCAATACGTGTTTCACCACATGCCTTTATATATTCAGATGTTTTTGATTTGTGATGTAACCAAAAGAGATATGATTGTTTTTCTTTTTCTCTTTTAATATGTTTGTATTCAGTTCAATTTATCTTAATAAAAGAAAAATTTTAAACAGAAAAAAAAAAGATTTTTCTTAATGTCCCTTTAAAATAATGTGCCTTTTTATGTATTATGTGAAGTTGCAGTATTCAAGACACAGTGGGCCAAATTACAAGTGTCGTCACGTTAACAGTTAAGAGCGACAGGTGTTTGTACATATGAGGCTTTCTGCTCATATTAGAAGTTGAAAGCAAACACAAATGCATGATTGCAATCGTAATTTACACTAGAGGTTACCGCATCCTCAGAACTCTGGTTAACTGTTTCGCGAAAGAAACAAGTGTCACAAAACACATAATATTGCATTACAAAGTACAGTTGCAATAATAAGAACATTATCTCATAAAAAGTATTCAAAATATTGCTCAAAAAAGTTATAAGGACTCAAAGTTTTGACTTCTAAGGGCTTTAACATAGAGATATATACTTATAGATGTCTAAAGATGTCTTGCCTAGATGTGCTTATTTCCTATGCAAATACTTACATTGATTTAATTTTGAGACATGGAGGATTTTAATTTCAGTTTTTTATCTCCCCCCATAATTTTAATGAATTTTGGTTTAACCTTGAAAATAGCTTTACCAATGCAGCAACCAGAAATCTATCTCCTACTGATGAGTTCCAAAAAGAATGAAACAGGCTTGTCTAGTGAGTGATTTCTGATTTGCTGCTATAATCCTGTTAAAAGGATCGCTGTGTTAAAACAGTATTTTGAAGCAAAAAACCTGAGAATTTACATATCTAATTTGCATATCTTACCCAGAATTCTCTTGTGCATTGGTAACATTGTATATGAGGTATTTCTGGGGAAAAGTGAGCAGGGAATCTTGCCTAGATGTGCGAATTTCCTATGCAAATATTTACATTGATTATATATATATATATATATATATATATATATATATATATATATATATATATATATATATATATATACACAGTATATATAAATATATATATATATATATATATGTGTTTATATGTGTGTGCATATGTGTTTATATATTTATATGTGCATATACAGTATATGTACAGACTTATATAAACATATGAGCACATACTGTACATACTTTATGCTTATCTATCTATCTATCATCAATTCAATTCCAATGTTCTTCACATGACATAGATATATATAGATATGTATAGGAATATGTATCATGTATATAAATATATATATGGCAGTACTCATACGTCTATTTCCCAAAGACAACCTCTGGATATGACGCTGAGCATGTGCACTCATCTTCTTTGGTCGACCATGGCAAGGCCTGTTCTGAGTGGAACCTGTAATGTAAAACCGATGTATGGTCTTGCCCACCGTGCTTCAGCACTGTTTTAGGGTCTTGGTATTCTTCTTATAGCCTAGGCCATCTTTATGTAGAGCAACAATTCTTTTTTTCAGATCCTCAAAGAGTTCTTTGCCATGTTGAACTTCCAGTGACCAGTATGAGAGAGTGTGAGAGTGATAACACCAAATGTAACACACGTGCTCCCCATTCACACCTGAGACCTTGTAACACTAACGAGTCACATGACACCGGGGAGGGAAAATGGGCCCAATTAGGACATTTCCACTTAGGGGTGTACTCACTTTTGTTGCCAACAGTTTAGACATTAATGGCTGTGTGTTGAGTTATTTTGAGGGGACAGCAAATTTACACTGTTATACAGGCTGTACACTCACTACTTTACATTCTAGCAAAGTGTCATTTCTTCAGTGTTGTCACATGACAAGATATAATAATATATTTACAAAATGTGAGGGGTGTTCTCACTTTTGTGAGATACTATATATATATATATATATATATATATATGTGTGTGTAGGAATAAATATATATTTGAGCAAAAAAAACCATTTATATATATATATATATATATATATAAATACAAAGTAAAGTATGAGCGCACAACGGGACCGCAATAAGGTAACCAAAATTAGAAAACTGTTACCTGAGAGGAGGAGATGAAAGCGGCTTTGAACCGGCACATCCGTAGCAATGGAGGTATAGTTGTTTGAGAACTGCAGCTGTATGTACTCCAAATCCTGGTCTGTGAACCAGGTCACATGTGCATAAGTATCCAATAGTTAGCAGAGTACTAGAAAAAGCGCAACGAACTCCTTGTAAAAATTAAAAGTCCATTTATTAGAATTTACAGGGTAAAAACATAGCAACCTTAGGGTTGCAAAACTTAGCACTCAAGATAAAACCAGATACAATGTTGCAAATATCAGGACCTCATGCAGACATGTTTCGTGCGGGTAGCGCACACTGCTTGTGTGAGGTCCTGATCATACAGGCTTTATAGCCAATTTCTTAAAGGGACAGAAAATCTTTGAACAACATTGTATATTTGACAGAAAATCTTTGAACAACATTAACTCCCTAAATGAGCCCTTATCAGATCTCATAGATGCATTTCTTCAACCTTTAGTTAAGGATCTTATGACTTACATACAAGACAGTACATCACTTCTTAACAAATTAAATAATATCAAATGGAAAAAAAATTATTATTTTGTGGTAGTAGATGTATCTTCTCTGTATACATGTATACAGCACAACCTAGGCCTAACAGCAATTGAATTTTTCTTAGATCACTACAGTGATTATGAATCAGCAACCAAACTATTTATACTGAGTGCAATTGAATACCTTTTAACACACAATTTTTTTCTGTTTGGGAGGGATTTCTTTCTCCAGAGACGTGGAACAGCTATGGGGGCCAAGTTTGCCCCCTCTTACGCCAACCTTTTTATGGGTTGGTGGGAGCTGTTCCACGTCTTTGGAGACAGAAACCCTTACAAGGACAAAATAATACATTTCTTCAGATACATAGATGATTTGCTTTTTATTTTTGAGGGAGAAACATCAGATGTAGAAAATCTTTGTACTTATCTTAATCACAATAATTGTGGTTTGAAATTTGTGGGAGAATACAGTCCAGTGTCCATACATTTTTTGGACTTAGAATTAAAGGCAGACCATATCAATGAGACCATAACTACTACTTTATATAGGAAGCCAACAGCAGGGAATACCATACTGCAATTCAATTCATGTCATCCAAAACATATCTTTAAAGGTATCCCAAGAGGAGAGTATATTAGAGCAAGGAGAAATTGCTCAACAGAGGCAGATTTTACAGAGGAGTGTAATGTTATAACAACAAGGTTAAAACAAAGAGGTTATAATGAAGATATACTAAAGAAAGCTAGGGAAGATGTACAATCTAAAACAAGAGAGGATTTGTTAACATATAAAACAAAATCTTCAAATCGAAAAGACAAAAACAAACCTAGGTTTATTACTACATATAGTGAAGATTTTTATAACATTAAGAAAATCGTAAAAGAAACTATTCCCATTTTACACTCAGACCCATTTTGAAAGTAATAACAAGTGAAGGTATTGATATAATATCCAAAAGAGGAAAAACTCTGTCCAATTATCTTTCCCCCTCTGATTTACCAACTAAGACCAATAGCTGTTGGCTAAAAGGAAAAAATGTTTTTTTACAAATGCAGAAGGAACATCTGCAAAACTTGTCATCATGTAACTGAAGGAGACAAGTTTGTCTCAAGTACTACACAACAAAACTTTAATATTAATTATTACATAAATTGCTCGACAACACATGTAGTATATCTACTAACATGCCAACTATGTAAAATTCAATATGTAGGAAAAACAAAACGTAGTATCAAGGATAGATTCCTACAACATTTGAGGTCCATTGAGGATGATGAAACGGATACTCCTGTGTCCAGACACTTTAAAAATTGCCATAATGCTGATGCATCACTGTTAAAAATCCAGGGTATAGATCATGTTCCCTTATGGAAAAGAGGAGGAGATAGAGAGGACAAACTAAATAAACGCGAAATTTTCTGGATTTTCAAACTCAGAACTAGCAGCCCGCAGGGCCTAAATATGAGGAGAGACCTAAATTTATTTGTGAATTAAATAAAAATTAAATATGAAGACTAATTATAACATCATTCACGTTATCCATTTTTACCTCTTTAATACCTAAAAATAGAAATAAAAATTTGAAATAAAAGTACGAAATATATAAAAATCTTAAAGGTAATAATAATTGTAATTCAATGACAAAATAAATATATATACACTTCAGTTTCAAGAAATTATTCACTAACTACTTTTTAGGGTAAATAAATAAGTACATATTATGTATTAGATAGTTAGAATGTATTCTGCAGGAAAATATACAATGTTGTTCAAAGATTTTCTGTCCCTTTAAGAAATTGGCTATAAAGCCTGTATGATCAGGACCTCACACAAGCAGTGTGCGCTACCCGCACGAAACATGTCTGCATGAGGTCCTGATCTTTGCAACATTGTATCTGGTTTTATCTTGAGTGCTAAGTTTTGCAACCCTAAGGTTGTTATGTTTTTACCCTGTAAATTCTAATAAATGGACTTTTAATTTTTACAAGGAGTTTGTTGCGCTTTTTCTAGTACTCTGCTAACTATTGGATACTTATATATATATTAAATAGTACATATTCTGCTATGTGAAGAATATTGGAATGTGAAATATTTATATGTTAATGTCGGCTAGCGCACTTGGGAATATGCGGTTGTGTTTGCGTGCAAGTAAGGTGGTTTTTTTCTACTTTTTTTGGTCCATTGACTTCTATGGGGTTATCGCGCACAAGATATTTTAAGTTCGGCTTTTTACGCACGTTATGTTAGCACGCAAGTAATAACTGTTTACTTTCAACTTGAAATACAAGCTTACTTCTAGCGCAGTTACTGCTTCAGCGTGAGCATTAAATAGCA